>NC_084979.1:30159892-30162392 GCF_963691925.1 Scomber scombrus | reverse complement strand
TTTGATTAAAAAAAACATGCACAATCACTGTTTTATGGTCAATAACATGTTTTAATGCAGATTTTTGGAATTTGTTTAATACAAACAGGTCAAATTTGTACATTTTCATGCATAAAAATATGTATTAGCTGCACAAATGTTTTTAAAAAAGATGCATTTTATTTCCATTTTCATACACTGTGGCTCACACTAGGAAAAGTCCAGCTAAAAGAAATGTGTTTAAGGTGTTTTTATAGCTCTCAAATGTTTAAAAATGACTTTAAAGAGAGGGGGAAGAAGGGAAGAGAGGGAGGAGGAAGAGGTTAGATAGCCTGCTGCTGATTGCATTCTGCAGTGGCATGCCCTCCTCCTACCACTGGGGACGGACTAACAGAGAGAAAGAGGGAGGAGGGTAACAGATTGAGTTGGAATAGGTGTCTGCTGGAGCGGCACAGAGTGAGAAAGGGAGAGAGAGAGAGAGAGGGAGAGAGAGAGAGAGAGAGAGAGAAACCACGACGGACTGTTCTCCAGGGCTACAAACTATCTCCCTTTCCCTTCTTTCTTTTTTTACATTACATTTCCCTTCCAGATGCTCGTTTTCCTATAATAGTTAACTCTGATTACCTCTCAAACTTTTTTTTTCTTTTTTTACACCCTCTTCTCTCGGACCGGATCGACAGGTGGACAGACACAGAGAGAGAGGGAAAGAAAAGAGGGATAGAAAGAGAAAGAGAGAGAGAGAGAGGGATGGCGATGCTGCTGCTGTGGCCGCTGTTGGTGACCTGCTGTTGTTACTGCGGCTTGTTGTCGGCTCAGGAGCTGCCGATCAACGGGGTGAATGGGTACAGTCTGCACCCGCCTTACTTTAACCTGGCTGAAGGCACTAAGATCAGAGCCACGGCGACCTGCGGGGAGGAAGACACCGGCAGGAGCGTGCAGGATCTTTACTGCAAGCTGGTCGGAGGCCCGGTGTCCGGAGACCCGAGCCAAACCATCCAGGTGAGCGGTGACTTTAATTTTGCGCAAATATAGGGTGGATTAGGGTAATATGGGACGTTGATTAATGTGGGATAACTAAGCTCCAGTGCATTTATCTCCTTTTATATGAATGTATGTTAAAGCTAACTAGTATATGCATGTGAGAATACAGGCTACTAGTTGTTTTTTTTTAACCTATCTCATGCAGAAAGCAAAATAACATGTTGGCCGACAAAATTAAATGACTAAATATGAGTGCGCACATTTCAGAAAGTTATGGCAGATGAAGCTGATTTGTATAAATCAAAGTATTTCTAAGTCTAAAAACTAGTGTCCCACATTACACACACAAGGAACATGAGTATATAGGGTGGATTAGGGTAAAATGGGACGTTGATTAATGTGGGATAACTAAGCTCCAGTGCATTTATCTCTTTTTCTCTTCATTCATTTTAAAGTTAACTAGTATATGCATGTGAACATACAGGCTACTAGTTGTTTTTAACCTAAATACTTTGCACATTTCAGAAGGTTTTGGTAGATATAAAGCTGCTTTGTAAATAAATCAAAGTATTTATAAACACTAAAATCGAGTGTCCCACATTACCCAATATCCAAAAATTGGCCACTAATTTAACAAGGAAACATCTTGAGGATTTCATCATGATATTAGGTGTTGATATAATTAGTGTATTCATATGTTAATAAGGTAAACAAGTGTCCCACATTACCCTAAACTACCCTACTTATAATATCATGTAAATGGTGCTTAATTTAAGTTTGGCTCGGATATTTTACTACTTTACTCTTTTAGAACTTTTTTTGTCTCTTTTGGGACTTTTTTTGTGTGTTTTTTAATCATGCAGTATTTGTATTATATTGCAGTTGAGGCTTTGAAGTGTGTGTGTGTGTGTGTGTGTGTGTGTGTGTGTGTGTGTGTGTGTGTGTGTGTGTGTGTGTGTGTGTGTGTGTGTGTGTGTGTTCCATTGAGGTGTGGCTTTGGTTGCTTTACAGTTCATCACATCTTTATCTTTCATATATCGCTCTTATACTACTAAACCTTAATGGATTCACACATGTTCAAAGTGTGATATATATCAATTAACACTGAGGTTAATTTGTAATGATCCTTTAATGTCCTTTATCATATTTTAGTGGTTTTGCAGCCACAATATTGCACTTTCAACCTGCTTTAAAAACTAAATCTTCACATTAAACACTTTCCTTCTTTATAGAGCGTTTTTGCAGGAGTGTTTTTTATTTATTTATTTATTATTATTATTATTATTATTATTATCAACCACTTTTCTTGTATTAGACTTCATGCAGATGCCACTCGACCGCATTCAGAGTAGAGAGAGTTGAACAGAGGAGGTCAGCAACGTGCACGAATCCTCCGACCGCTCTGCCAAGTCATTATTTCATGCACTGCTTCCTTTGTAGGACTCGGCAACGCTTTTAAACACAAAGGGCCCAAAACCACTTATATAAAGGACGAGCTACGTTGGGTTTTTTTTTTTTTTTTTCCTTTTCCACTCCATAA
>NC_084979.1:30139867-30149867 GCF_963691925.1 Scomber scombrus | reverse complement strand
GGAGCCGTGCTGGAGGGAGCCGAGAACCTGCCGACCGGTCGCCATGCCAACAACGTGGAGATCTGCATGTGTCCCGCCAATTACCTGGGAGACTCGTGTCAGGTGAGGGAGTAAAGACTGATCAGCTGACTGTAGCGTGTAATGTTTTTATTGATTATTGCCTTTTAATGAACTATTCTCAACACAGTTTTTTATTTTCATTAAGATTTAAATGTTTTATTAGTAATATTTTTATTAATTTGATCTTTTTTTGTAGTAAAAATCAAATTTATCAAAGTTTCATGAACATAAATCTGAAACAAAAATACTGTCCAACAATTTGTTACACATTTTGATCTTCTACTCCTCCTCTCCTCTCCTCTCCTCCTCTCTCTCCTCTCCTTCCCTTCTCTCCTCTCCTCCTTTTTCTCCTCTCCTCCTCACCTCTCCACCTCTCCTCTCCTCTCTCCTCTCCTCTCTCCTTTCCTTCCTCCTCTCCTCTCTCTCCTTCCTCCTCTCCTTTCCTCTCCTTTCCTCCTCTCCTTTCCTCTCCTCTCCTCTCTCTTTTTTCCTCTCCTCTCCTCTCTCTTTCTTCCTCTCCTTCCTCCTCTTCTCCTTCCTCCTCTCCTCTCCTTTCCTTCCCTTTCCTTCTCTCATCTCCTGTATCCTCTTTTCTCTCTCCTCTCCTTTCCTCTCATCCTCTCCTTTCCTCCTGTTTCTCCTCCTCTCTTCTTCTCTCATCCTCTCTCCTCTCCTCTCCTCTCCTTTCCTTCCCTTTCCTTCTCTCCTCTCCTCTCCTGTCTCCTCTTTTCTCTCTCCTCCTCTCTCATTCTCCTTTCCTCACCTCTCCTCTCCTCCTCTCCTCTTCTCTTCTCCTTGTCTCCTTCTCTCTCATCCCCTCTTCTCCTCTCCTCCTCCTCTTCTCCTCTTCTCCTCTCCAGAAATGTTCTCCAGGTTTCTACAGAGACACTGTCGGCCTGTTTTTGGGGAAGTGTGTTCCCTGTAACTGTAACGGACACTCTGATCAGTGTCTGGACGGATCTGGAATCTGTCTGGTGAGGATTTATTTTAACTCTTCAAACATCTCATCCTCTCACATCCTTTATAGATTCATCATCACTCTCTTTTTCTCTCCTTTTCCTCGTTCGTCTCCGTCCATCAGAACTGCCGACACAACACGGCCGGCGACCACTGTGAGAAATGCCAGGGCGGTTTCCTAGGCAACAACACTCTGGACGGACAGGCGGTGTCATGCTCCAGTTGTCCCTGTCCGCTGAGGGTCCCGTCCAACAAGTCAGTACATCTCTCTCCTGGGTTTAGTTTAAATTTAAAAAGGGTTAAAATGTGAAAATAAACGTATGAATAACTTTTTTTGTGGACCCAGCATCAAATTTCTGCTTTTAATCCATTTAGAGAGAATATATTAGAGGATTCCTTCCTTCCTTCCTTCCTTCTTTCCTTTTTTCCTTTCTTCCATCTTTCCTTTTTTCCTTCCTTCCTGTCTTCCATTTCTCCCTCCTGCCTTCCTTCCTTCCTTCCTTCCTTCCTTCCTTCCGTCCTTCCTTCCTTCCTTCCATCTTTCCTTTTTTCCTTTCTTCCATCTTTCCTTTTTTCCTTCCTTCCTGTCTTCCATTTTCCCCTCCTGTCTTCTTTCCCTTTCTTCCGTCCTTCATTCCTTCCTTCCTGTCTTATTTTCCTCTCTTTCCTTCCTTCCTTCCTTCCTTCCTTCCATCTTTTCTTTGTTCCTTCCTTCTTTCCTTCCTTCTATCTGTCCTTCTTTCTCCCTTCCTTCCTTTCCTCCCTTCCTTCCTTCCTGTCTTATTTTCCTTTCCTTCCTTCCATCTTTCCTTTGTTCCTTCATTCTTTCCTTCCTTCCTTCCTTCCTTCCTTCCTTCCTTCCTTCCTTCCTTCCTTCCTTCCTTCCTTCCTTCCTTCCTTCCTTCCTTTCTTCTATCTTTCCTTCCTGTCTTCTTTTCCTTCCTTCCTTCCCTCTTTTTAATGATCCAGCCCACATGAGATCAAACTTGGCTGTATTTGGCCCTTGAATGTGGTTTAGTTTAAATTTAAAGGGTTAAAATGTGAAAATAAACGTATGAATAACTTGCACATATTCTTTTTTTGTGGACCCAGCATCAAATTTCTGCTTTTAATCCATTTAGAGAGAATATATTAGAGGATTATGGTAAAAATGTCTAAGTGGTGTAACCATAAAAACTTTGTACCAAATAATTCAACTTGCTTAAAATCAGTAAATTGTCAATAAAACACCATATCAACTAGTTTGGCATGATCTTACATTATAACTTTATATTAAATAAAGGTAATGGAATACAATTGTTCTAAATATTACATTTACTCTGGTAACCATGGAGACCAGGAAACATTTACATTATTAGTATAAGTCCACTTAAATACACTGTAGGTGATAAAATATGTAATATGTATCATTCTTTTGTGGTTATCTCTTTCTTTCTTTCTTTCTTTCTTTCTTTCTTTCTTTCTTTCTTTCTTTCTTTCTTTCTTTCTTTCTTTCTTTCTTTTTACTTCTTTCTTTCTCTCTGTCCTCCAACTTCTTGTTCTTTCTCTTCTTCATCCACTTTCTTTCTCCTCCTTTCTTTCTTTCTCCTCTTCCTCCTCTCTTCCTTTCTTTTCTCCTCCTACTTCTTGTTCTTTCTCCTCTTCCTCCTCTCTTTCTTTCTCCTCTTCCTCCCTTTATCTTTCTTTCTCCTCTTCCTCCTCTCTTTCTTTCTCCTCTTCCTCATTTCTTCTCTTATTTTCTCTTCCGACTTCTTGTTCTTTCTCCTCTTCCTCCCTTTATCTTTCTTTCTCCTCTTCCTCCTCTCTTCCTTTCTTTTTCCTCCTACTTTTTGTTCTTTCTCTTCATCCACTTTCTTTCTTTCCTTCTTTTCTTTCTCGATGGATAAAATATGTAATATGTATAATTCTTTTGTGGTTACACCATTTGACATTTTCAGGAGCATTCAGTCTTACTTTTGGTAAAAAATGGATCAAATGTCATTTCAAATGATATAAAACCAACAAAAATACTAAATGTACATTTTAACAAACCTGATGCTGCTTTTAAATCTATTTTTAACATATTTTTGCTCATCTTGCCAACCCTTATTTATCACTGACCCATATGTTAATAACTCCTCATTCATTTATCTCTGTGTGTAGTTTTGCAGAAGGTTGTGTGCAGAAAAACGAGCGGATGCAGTGTCTGTGTATGCCGGGTTACGCTGGACCACATTGTGAAAGGTAAACAGGCTCCATGAGACAGTTTAAGTTTGTTCTCAACATTAATGAGCTGCAAAAATTCAAATTAAACTATAAAAAAAAGTTTGTTTGAAGTGAATTTTGCTGCTATTTAAAGATTCTTTGCAAAATCTGCTGAGTTGAAAAAGTTTTTATGTTCTTAGCCTCTTATCTGTTTGTTGGTTTGTTTTTTAATAGTTTATACCTATTTTTTCTATTACATGAAGTTCACTACATTAGTTAAGTCTGTACTCCAATCCACACTGACTTATTTTATCATTTTGGCTCATAAGTCATTAAAATCTTCTTTCACTTTAGTTAATGTCATGTTTCCTAAAGATATAGTATATGGTTTATTTTGCTTTTAATCTTCCATACAAACAACCCACATATAACACATGTTGCACATATAGACCAAGAAAACTAACACAAGGAAAGAACAGATTAGAAATCATGAATATAACATAAAAAACACATAATAAACAAACTAGAAACATCACACAAAACATGAAAATACAAACAAATGCATGAAATATAGCCGACTGTATAAGTAGTACAACCCCTAACCCTTCCTTAATCATGATAAAAGAAAATCTTCCTAAACACCACACACGTGCTGCAGATCAATTAACCTCTGACCTCTTATCCAGATGTGCCCCCGGTTTCTACGGCAACCCCATGGTGCTGGGCAGCAGGTGCCAGCCGTGCCACTGCAACGGCAACACCGACCCCAACATGCTGTTCACCGACTGCCACCCGCTGACCGGAGAGTGTCTGAGCTGCATGCACGACACGGCCGGGCCGCACTGTGACGACTGCGCCCCCGGTTACCATGGAGACGCCGTCGTCGCCAAGAACTGCACCAGTGAGTCCGGCTACAGTCTATGGACAGTGATGCATACTAGAAATAATGATGATATATTTGCTAAAAAAGTTCCTGAAAGTGTATTTAAGTTATTTATAGGTAAAAATGTGATGGATAAAGTTTGAAAAAAAGACTTATTAGTATATTAAAGAGCTGTGTGTGTGTGTGTGTGTGTGTGTGTGTGTGTGTGTGTGTGTGTGTGTGTGTGTGTGTGTGTTTTAATTTTTTTGTCTCACAGAGTGTAATTGTTCTCCATGTGGTACCGAGTCATGTGACCCTCGGACCGGTCAGTGTCGCTGCAAACAGGGAGTCACTGGACCACGCTGCGAACGCTGCAAGGTAAGAGCTCTGTGTGTGTGTGTGTGTGTGTGTGTGTGTGTGTGTGTGTGTGTGTGTGTGTGTGTGTGTGTGTGTGTGGACATTTTGCATTCTTTATATCCTCAATGTGGATTATAAATTACAAAACTGGACACATAACGCATTCTTATTTATTAAGAAACATCACAGAAAACTAAGAACTTTTTAGCGAAGTTGCATCAGAACACAAATATCTCAGATGAGGTGATACAGGTGATGACAGGGCTGGGCGATATGGACAAAATCAAAATCACAATATTTTAGACCAAATACCTCGATATCGATATTGCAACAATATTATAGAGATGACTGTTGATGCTTTAACAAAATATTTACACAATGAAATGTTTTATAAATAATCATCAGTAATGTGGATATAATGACAAAGTGGTTAAAAGGTAAATAAAAGAACAGCTAGAACAATCTGTTAAGTTCATAAAATCACATGTTTTACAGTAATGCAGCTTTAAAACCATGAAAAGAAACTCTGATGACATATTGCGCAATATTACAATATCCAAAATCTAAGACGATATCTAGTGTCATATCACGATATCGATATAATATCACTATATTGCCCAGACCTAGGTGATGACATCACATCAAATGAAAAGCTGCTTTATGCTTAAAGGTGTCTCCTCTTAAAGTTTAATGTTGCTGTAAAAAAAGCTCAAATCTTTAATATATGAAATGCAAATAAAACCTGATACAGTTTCCTTCCCTCCTTCCTCACTGAACCTGTCTCTCCTCTTCTTTATCAGGACGGCGCTTTCGGTTTCGACTCGTGCTCCGGCTGCCATCAGTGTGACTGCGACGCCTCGGCCGCTCTCACCCAGCCGTGCGACCCTCAGAACGGTCGCTGTGCCTGTCGACCCGGAGTCAACGGACCCAGCTGCAAACAGTGTGCTCCTGGACACTGGGACTACGGACCCGACGGCTGCAAGAGTGAGTCAATAAACACACACACACATAAAACACACACACTGTAACATGCAACCATCTTTATTTATTTGATGAAGCTAATTTAATTTTCATTTACATAGTACATTTTATTTTAAGCACAGGAGATCATTTAGAAGATACAATGAATAAATGATGTTGTTTCAAGTGTTTCATTACCCATGATGCACTAGGTGTGTGTGTATTAACACCAGATGTAGTTTATTAGAAGACGAGCTGTATAGTTTCTGACGTCTGATTTTAAGTCCAGAGTCTTGTTTCATCATTATTAAAGATAGTTAGATTTACAGGAGGGACTCAAATGTTCCACATACTGACTCTGGAGGAATAACATGTAAAGTTATAGCTATTTATGCAGGTTTGTGTGATTATATATACATATCTTTATATTTTAAAACATTATTTTTTGGGCATTTATTTCCTTTATTAGTAGACAGTCATTGGCATAGAGGCTGACAGTATATATAACTCTTTTTTCTCTCTCTCTGCCTCTTTGTGTGTGGTCTCTCTCTCTCTCACTCAAACACTCACTCACTCACTCACACTCTCTCTTTCTCTCTCTCTCTCTCACTCACTCACTCACACTCTCTCTTTGCCTCCCTCTCTCTCTCTCTCCTCTCTCTCTCTCTCTCTCTCTCTCTCTCTCTCCTCCCTCTCTGTCTCTCTCTCTCTCCCCCCCCTCTCTCTCTCTTTCCCTCTCTCTCTCTCTCTCTCTCTCTCACTCACTCACTCACACTCTCTCTCTCTCTCTCTTTGCCTCCCTCTCTCTCTCTCTCCCTCCCTCCCTCTCTCTCTCTCTTTGCCTCCCTCTCTCTCTCTCTCTCTCTCTCTCTCCCTCCCTCCCTCTCTCTCTCTCTTTGCCTCCCTCTCTCTCTCTCTCTCTCTCTCTCTCTCTCCCTCCCTCTCTGTCTCTCTCTCTCTCCCCCCCTCTCTCTCTCTTTCCCTCCCTCTCTCTCTCTCTCTCTCTCTCTCACTCACTCACTCACACTCTCTCTCTCTCTCTCTTTGCCTCCCTCTCTCTCTCTCTCTCTCTCCCTCCCTCTCTGTCTCTCTTTGCCTCCCTCTCTCTCTCTCTCTCTCTCCCTCCCTCTCTGTCTCTCTCTCTCACCCCCTCTCTCTCTCTTTCCCTCCCTCTCTCTCTCTCTCTCTCTGTGTCTCTGTGTGTCTCTCTCTCTTTCTCTCTTTCCCTCCCCTCTCTCTCTCTCTCTCCCTCTCTCTCTCTCTCTCTCTCTCTCTCTCTCTCTCTCCCTCCCTCCCTCCCTCCCTCCCTCTCTCTCTCTCCCTCCTCCAGAGTGTAACTGCAGAGGAGGTCGCTGTGACCCTCGGACAGGAGAGTGTCGCTGTCCTGACGGGATGAAGGGAAAACAGTGCGACACCTGCGCCAACAAATACAGCATGCCTACAGAGGACCATCACGGCATGCACTGTGAACGTACGTTAAACACACACACACACACACACACACACACACACACACACACACACACACACACACGATGACGGCAACTGAGGCAAAATTCCACATATGCTTTAAAAAAAGAGGAAATAAAACCACCGAACTTCCAACAAGAACGGAATAATATCCTAGAAAGTATTAATGTAGGAATAACATCAAGTGTGTGTATGTGTGTGTGTGTGTGTGTGTGTGTGTGCAGCCTGTGACAGCTGCGTCATCGTCCTGCTGGAGGATCTGGACAAGATGAACCAGGACTTTAACTCCGTAGCCACTCAGCTGCGTAACCTCAACGCCAGCTCCATCGCCTGGGCTCAGCTGGACAACCTCAACAAATCCGTGGAGACATGGCCGTGAGTACTCAACGACGTAACCATGGTAACATCGATGTAGGTAAATAAATAAAAAAAACGATAAACTCATTTTCCCGTGATTCCTCCAGCGCGCCATAGAGAACTACAACAGCTCGCTGGATGAGAGCAGGAGCCGAGCCGACCTGCTGGACGCTGATGTGATGAACATTAACGCTGACATCGATGAACTGCAGGATAAGGTAACACACTCACACACACACACACATACACATACACACACTCACACACACACACACATACACACACACACACACACACACAAACACACACATATCCCCTCATAATAAGTCTCTGTACATAATTTCACACATCATCAGTCATTTACTTTATACATTTCTCACTTCATGGGAGATGCTTTGATAATTATTGGGATATTAATTAACTACTACTCTTGTCGAATTTTAACCTTTGTGTCGTCCTCCCGGGTCAAATTGACCCCGTCTGTTTTGACTGTTCCTTCTTTCCTCCCTTCGTTCCATCTGTCCATCCTCCCTCCCTCCTTCTCTCTTTTTTCCTTCCTCTCTCTTTCCTCCCTTCATTCTTTTCCTCCCTCCATCCCCTTTTCTGCCTTCCTTCCTTCTGTCCTTCCTTCCTCCTCCCTCCTTCTTTCCTTCCCGCCTTCCTTCATTTCCTTCCTCCCTTCCTCCCTCCCTCCCTCCTTCTCTTTCTTTCCTCCCCCCTACCTTCCCCTTCCTTCTCTTTTCCTTTCTCCCCTCCCTCCCTCCTACCATCCTTCTTTCCTCCTTTCCTTCCTTCTTCCTTCCTCCTCCTTTCCTTTCTTCCTCCCTCCCTCCTTTCCTTCCTTTGTCCTCCTTTCCTTCCTTCTTCCTCCTTTCCTTCCTTCTCCTCGACTCGAGGACAACAGGAGGGTTAAAGTCCTGGCAGAAAGACAAAACAATCTGATGTAGGATTTCTGCCTCAAGAGTAAAATAATATAACAACTTTTGTGCTTTAAAATGAAAATCTAATTATCATATTTACTACATTTCCTTTCATCAACTATATGTGAATCCACTTCACCCTCTATTAGAAACACTAACATGTTATAAATGTGTCTGTTTTTATTGGAAACTTTAAAAAGCTGTTGTTGGTTGTTTATTTCAGGCGGCAGCGACGACTAACAGGGCCGATGACCTGCATGACAGTACCAGCAACACACACCAGAGGCGCAAGACCTGCTGTCCTTCATTAACAACATGACCATGGATATAAACGGTAAGTCAGAGGTCAGATATAACTGAAATAACATTATTATACATCATGAATATAATAAAAAGGCTCAAATAAAAAAACCCTGAGGGATTCTGATATGTGCAGGACGTTTTAAAGAATATTTAGGGATGTAACTATAAGATAAAATCACATTTATATATAAAGAATATATACATAAACTTACTTTTTTTTTTGCATTGATCCCATATATGTAGTTATTAATAATTTGTGTTTGTCAACTACAGTGGTGAAATATTAAGATCATCTAAACTTCAACATATATTTCACAGTTTCCATTCATTTCCATCTCATCCTTTAATCTGTAACCTATTGATTGATTGATAAACTTTATTGATCGCCTCTCTGCAGACATGATACTGACGGCGAACCGCTCGTCTCTGAACGACACGGAGGTGACTCAGGACGTCTCCCAGAGAGAGAGGATGATGAGGGAGGTGCAGACGATGCTGAGAGAGATGAGGTACCGCAGCTGTGTGGGTCAGAAGAAGCTCGCCCAGAAAGAGAAGACGGAGGCCGAGAAGTGTGAGTTTAACCACTGTTCCTTCTTTCCTTCCTTCCTTCCTTCCTTCCTTTCCTTCCTCCCTTCCTTCTTCCCTCCCTCCTTTTCTCTTTATTTCCTTCGTCTCTCTTTCCTAACTTCCTTCTTTCCTTCCTCCATCCCCCTTTTTCCCTTCCTTCCTTTCCTTCATCCCTTCCTTCTTTCCTCCCTCCTTCTCTCTTTCTTTATCCACCCTACCTTCCTCCCTTCCTTCTTTCCTCTTTCCTTCCTTCCTCTCTTCCTCTTTCCCCCTCCCTCCCTCCCTCCTACCTTCCTTCTTTCTTTCCTCCGTCCTTCCTTCCTTCCTTTCCTTTATCCCTTCCTTCTTTCTTTCCTCCCTCCCTCCCTCCCTCCCTCCTTCTCTCTTTCTTTCCTCCCCCTCCCTTCCTTCTTTCCTCTGTCATTCTTTCCTCCCTCCTACCTACATTCCTTCCTTTTTTCCTTTCCTTTCCTCCCTTCCTTCTTTCCTTTCCTCCCTTCCTTCTTCCTTCCTTCCTCCCTTACTCCCTCCTTTCCTTCCTTCTTCCCTCCTCCCTTCCTCTTTCCTTCCCTCTTCCTCTCTTCCTTCCTTCCTTCCTCCCTCCTTTCCTTCCTTCCTCCTTTCCTTCCCTCTTCCTCCCTTCCTTCTTTCCTTTCCTCCCTTCCTTCCTCCTTTCATTCCTTCTCCCTTCCTTCTTTCTTCCTCCCTTACTCCCTCCTTTCCTTCCTCCCTCCTTTCCTTCCTTCTTCCCTCCACCCTTCTTCTTTCCTTCCTTTTTCCTCTCTTCCTTCCTTCCTTCCTCCCTCCTTTCCTTCATTCCTCCCATCCTTCCTTGACTCAAGGACAACAGGAGGGTTAATCACTTCATACTCATCATTAAAGTATCGACACAGTTTGATGTGTGTCTCCTCTTCATGTTTCCTTAGTGTTGGATCGAGTTAATAAAGAGTTGGCGGGTCGTCAAGGAGGAAACGAAGATTTGGCCAAAGCCATCAAAGAGCGT
>NC_084979.1:30127367-30134867 GCF_963691925.1 Scomber scombrus | reverse complement strand
GTATTTGTAGTCCACTAAGGAGTTCCTGGGCATGGCGTTGGAGGGGAAGAGACTACGTTGGTACTTTAACATCGGAGGAAGCACTGCTGAGGTGCTGATGGCTGAAGACGTCAAGTCTGATGGGAAGTTCAACAACGTCATGCTGGAGAGGTAATACACACACACTCACACACACACACACACAAATAATGTAAATCAGCCTTCAAAGCTCTCGTGTATGTTCTCCTTATTCTGTCTTTTTCTCGTCCGTGTGTCTGAACGTAGGATCATGCAGTACGGTCAGATGTCCATGTCCTCAGAAGCCGAGGGCGATCAGAGAGTCACCAAAGCCAACATGCAGGCCGGAGGAGATCAGGGGCTGCTCAACCTCCTCACCAGCAACACCGTCTTCTACGTGGGAGGATACCCCAAAATGTTCAAAGTAAGTGCAGAGGGAGGCCTGTATGCTTTCATCGTGTCATGCATCAAGGCAGTGGTCTATGAGAACGTTCACATTTACACATTTTTTTAACTTCAGTCTACTTGTGGAGTCATTCAAATAGTCAGAAATCATAAAATAAACACCTTGAGTGCAACTAACAGTTACTTTTATTACTGATTAATGTATTTTTTTATCAATTAATCTATTCACTCTGTCCTTTTAACAAGCTACCAGAGCCTTCAATCTACAAAGTTGATACCATTAACCTGGGATGCATGCTATGGAAGTACATAGTTTATCATTCACATCTGAATACGGAGAAACACTGAAATGTATAGAAGATTAAATGTAAGTTTTGGATAACTGTGGAGCTGTGGGAGAAGGCTAAAACTGCAGCTAACAATGGATAATAATAATATTTGATCCTCTATTTCTTACAATAAAAGCAGCTCAATGTGCTTTAAAACAAAATAAATAAATATAAACGTTAATGTAATATAAGATGGAAAAGAAAAAAAAAAAGCAATAATTTTTAAAATAGTAAAAAATAGTACATAGGCTGATATGTAGGTAGGAAAATGTATTGATCCCCCTTGAGGGAAATTCAAAATTACAAAAATAAAAAACAGTATTGTTAAGTGAGTTTAAAAAATTAGAATAAAATAGAATATAATACTATATACAATAAGCAATAGATACATACACAATAATAAATACATTAGTGGGGGTGGGAAGTACTGGGAGCTGTGGTGCTGTAAAAGTATGGGGGAGGAAAATAGAATAAATATGATATATAAAATGAAGTAAAATACAACATTTTAAAAGAAGTTCAGCGGTGCTTCAGTGTGAAGATGACTGAAAGAAAAGCTTAAAAAAGCTCAAGTGCAGAGGTGATTTTTTTAGCTTTCTTTAAAAATATTGAGTCATATTTGGGGCGTACCTCAATACTCTTCTCTCAAACTCTTCTAGCCTCCCGCCCCGCTCGCTCTGCCCAACTTTAAGGGCTGCATTGAGCTGGAAACGCTGAACGAGGAAGTGCTCAGTCTGTACAACTTTGAGAATAACTTCAACCTCAACACGACGGAGGATAAACCTTGTGGCAGGTCGGTGTCGAATCCTCATCATCATAATGTATCTCTTAAACTTGATATCATTGGTTGCCGTCCTTTATCCCTCCTGTCGTCCTCCCGGGTCAAATTGACCCCATCTCTTTTGACTGTTCTTTCTTTCCTCCCTCTTTCTTTAATTTTTCCTTTCTTCTCCCCTTCCTTCCCTCTTTCTTTGCTTCCTCCTCCTTCCTTTCTTCCTTCCTTCCTCCTTTCCTCCCCCCTCCTTACTCCTTTCCTTCCTTCCTTTCTTCCTTCCTTCCTTCCTCTTTTCCTCATCCCTCCGTATTCCTTTCCTTCTTTCCTTCCTTCCTCCTTTCCTTCCTTCCTTCTCTCCTTCCTACCTTCCTCTTTTCCTCCCTCCCTCCTTACTCCTTTCCTTCCTTCCTTCCTTCTCTCCTTCCTCCCTCACTCTTTCCTCCTTTCCTTCCACCCTTCCTTCTCCCCTTACTTCCTTCCTCTTATCCTCCCCCCTCCTTACTCCTTCCTTCCTATATTCCTCCCTTCCTCTTTTCCTCATCCCTCCTTACTCCTTTCATTCATTCCTTCCTTCTTTCCTCCCTTCCTTCTTTCCTTCCCTCCTTCCTTCTCTCCTTCCTACCTTCCTCTTTTCCTCCCTCCCTCCTTACTCCTTTCCTTCCTTCCTCCCTTCTCTCCTTCCTTCCTTCCTTCCTCTTTTCCTCATCCCTCCTTACTCCTTTCCTTCATTCCTTCTTCCCTTCCTTCCTCCTTTCCTTCCTTCCTTCTCTCCTTCCTACCTTCCCCTTTTCCTCCCTCCCTCCTTACTCCTTTCCTTCCTTCCTTCCTTATCTCCTTCCTCCCTTCCTCTTTTCCTCCCTCCCTCCTTACTCCTTTCCTTCCCTCCTTCCTTCTTTCCTCCCTTCCTCCTGTCCTTTCTTGACCTGAGGACAACAGGAGGGTTATTTAAACCCCTCACACCTTTTTAATGTTTGTATGAAATGTTTAACAACAGGCCGAAGCCGGTGCTGACTCAGGCCTGGGTGAACGACGGGGCGTTCTTCGACGGCACCGGCTACTGCGAGGTTACCGTCGACGAGAATAAGAATCAGCGCTTTCAGCGCTTTGAACAGGAAATCAAACTGCTCTCGCACAACGGCATACTGCTCCTGATGGAAAACGGGGTAAAGACTTCTTCACTCTTTTATTCATTATTCTCTATTTCTCTTGCAAGAAATGTTTTAAAGCAAGGGTGTCAAACTAAGGAAGGAAGGACAGATGGAAAGGAGGGAAATGGGATTGGAATGGACGGAAGGAAGGAAAGAAGGAAGTACAAGAAGACAGGCATGAAAGATGGAAGGAAGGAGGGAAGAAAAGAAGGAGGGAGGGAAGGAAGGAAGGAAAGACGAAAGAGGGGAATGGGATTGGAATAGAAGGAAGGACAAGACAGGCATGAAAGAAGTAGGGAAGGAGGGAAGAAAAGAAGGAGGGAAGGAAGGAAGAAAGGAAGGAAAGAAGGAAGGATGGACAGATGGAAAGAGGGAATGGGATTGGAATGGAAGGAAAGAAAGAAGGAACGACAAGAAGACAGGCACGAAAGATGGAAGGAAGGAGGGAAGAAAAGAAGGAGGGAGGGAGGGATGAGGGGAAGAAGGAAGGAAGGAAAGAAGGAAGGAAAGACAGATGGTAAGAGGGGGAATGGTATTGGAATGGAAGGAAAGAAAGAAGGAAGGAAGGACAAGAAGACAGGCATGAAAGATGGAAGGAAGGAGGGAAGAAAAGAAGGAGAGAAAGAAGGAAGGACAGATGGAAAGAAGGGGAATGGGATTGGAATGGAAGGAAGGAAGGAAGGAAGGAAGGAAGGAAGGACAAGAAGACAGGCATGAAAGATGGAAGGAAGGAGGGAAGAAAAGAAGGAGAGAAGGAAGGAAGGACAGATGGAAAGAAGGGGAATGGGATTGGAATGGAAGGAAGGAAGGAAGGAAGGAAGGAAGGAAGGAAGGACAAGAAGACAGGCACGAAAGATGGAAGGAAGGAGGGAAGAAAAGAAGGAGAGAAGGAAGGAAGGACAGATGGAAAGAAGGGGAATGGGATTGGAATGGAAGGAAGGAAGGAAGGACAAGAAGACAGGCATGAAAGATGGAAGGAAGGAGGGAAGAAAAGAAGGAGAGAAGGAAGGAAGGACAGATGGAAAGAAGGGGAATGGGATTGGAATGGAAGGAAGGAAGGAAGGAAGGAAGGAAGGAAGGAAGGACAAGAAGACAGGCACGAAAGATGGAAGGAAGGAGGGAAGAAAAGAAGGAGAGAAGGAAGGAAGGACAGATGGAAAGAAGGGGAATGGGATTGGAATGGAAGGAAGGAAGGAAGGAAGGAAGGAAGGAAGGAAGGAAGGACAAGAAGACAGGCATGAAAGATGGAAGGAAGGAGGGAAGAAAAGAAGGAGAGAAGGAAGGAAGGACAGATGGAAAGAAGGGGAATGGGATTGGAATGGAAGGAAGGAAGGAAGGAAGGACAAGAAGACAGGCACGAAAGATGGAAGGAAGGAGGGAAGAAAAGGAGGAGGGAAAGAAAGAAGGAAGGAAGGAAGGTGTGCCAGATTAGACCCCTCGGCGGGCCAGTTCTGGCCCACAGGCCGCATGTTTGACACCCGTGTTTTAAAGGGATCAGAAATGTGTGTGTCCCTTTTGCATCTTCAAACACTAATATTAGCTAATATATATATATTAATCTAAACCTTTAATCATTAATATACTGAGTGTTTGTTCCGTGTGTTTCTCCTCCCTCCAGACTCAGTTCCTGTGTCTGGCGGTGCTTCAGGGCAGACTGAAGGTTTATTATGATTTCAGTGGTAGTCTGGAGGAGCTCCCTTTAAAGGTTGACCCTGACCTCCAAAAGGTCAGCGATGCGGAGGCCAAAACTGTGAGTCCACAAACCAACACCACGTTTTCCCCACGATTGGTTCATTTTATCAAAAGCTTTTCATTTTCCTTCTCTTCTAACCTTCGTGTCGTCCTCCCGGGTCAAATTGACCCCGTCTGTTTTGACTGTTCCTTCTTTCCTTCCTTCCGTCTGTCCTTCCTCCCTCCTTCCTTCTTTTCCTTCCTCCCTTCCGTCTTTCCTCTGTTCATCTTTCCTTCCTTCCTTCTTCCCTTCCTCTTTTCCTTTCTCCCTTCCTCCTCCCTTCCTTCCTTCCTTCTTTCCTCTGTCCTTCCTTCCTTCCTTCCTTCTTCCTCCCTTCCTTCCTTGACTCGAGGACAACAGGAGAGCTAAACATGTCTTTCTATTATCAGTCACATTCAGCAAATAATGTGTGTTTTTGTGTGTGTGGTGTTTTTAACCGTGTAGCTGGAGCTCATCATCATGCGCAAACCCGCGCAGCAGGCTGGTGGTGAACAGGTGGTGGTGAGGACGGGTCGCACCGTCGTCTACAAGCACACATTCACTGAGAAACTGCCTGCGTTGGGCAGCACCTACTACCTGGGAGGAGTCCCCGAAAACAAGATGCCCCAAAAGTAAGTCAAGACACTTCCTAAAATAAATCATTCCTAGTTTAATAAAATCTGTTTTATTTTATTCCTGTTTTATTTATAGTTTCTTATCCAAGACACCACAAAAAAAAGATGTATCATTATTATCAGTAGTAGTAGTAGTATCATTAATAATAACAATATTACTTATTTAATTAATATTTGTATGTACTATTACTACATACTACGTACAACCACTACTGCCTACTACTACTACTACTACTGCATATTACATATTGCTACTACTACTAAATAATAATAATACTACTGCATACTACATGCTACTACTGCATACTACATACTACTACTACATACTACATACTACTACCACATACTACTACTACATACTACTTGTATTGCATACTACTAGATACTATACTACTACTACGTACTGTACTTCATACTACTTCTACATACTACTATTACATACTTCAGACTACTACTTAATACTTCTATTACTACATAATATACTACATAGTACTAATACTACACCTATAATAATTTATCAAAAGGTTGTTTTTTTCTGTGTGACTTTCTGGATTTTTTTCCCCAAAATAAACAAACAAAAAGTCATTGTAGCTTTAAATTTAGAAGTATTTTGTGGTTATGTACTGACGTCTGTTTCTGTCCGTGTCTCTCCAGGCTGAAGACTGTGTTCCCTAAGCAACGCTCTCTGAAGGGCTGCTTCAGGAACGTGAAGACCAACGTTGGCAATCACGTTGATCTGAAGAGGATGAAAAACTCTGGAGTCAGCTTCGGCTGTGACAGCGACCTGCTGGTAAGAGACACAGCTCACCATTCAACTGCAGTCAAATACGATAAAATAGATCATAACAAATAATAAATCAAATACGGAGTTTTTTAAATAATATTGTATATTTTTAGTTGCCTGGGCTGTTTAACCAATCATTTGTTGATATATTATCTCTTTGCTGTGCATAAGGGTTACATACTACATAGTACTACTGCTACATAGTACATACTGCACAGTACATACTAATACTGCATACTACATACTACATATTACTACTGCTACATAGTACTACTGCTACATAGTACATACTGCTACATAGTACATACTGCTACATAGTACATACTGCTACATAGTACATACTGCTACATAGTACTACTGCTACATAGTACATACTGCACAGTCCATACTAATACTGCATACTATGACTACATACTACATATTACTACTGCTACATAGTACATACTGCACAGTACATACTAATACTGCATACTATGACTACATACTACATAGTACTACTGCTACATAGTACATACTGCACAGTACATACTAATACTGCATACTATGACTACATACTACATATTACTACTGCTACATAGTACATACTGCACAGTACATACTAATACTGCATACTATGACTACATACTACATAGTACTACTGCTACATAGTACATACTGCACAGTACATACTAATACTGCATACTATGACTACATACTACATAGTACTACTGCTACATAGTACATACTGCACAGTACATACTAATACTGCATACTATGACTACATACTACATAGTACTACTGCACAGTACATACTAATACTGCATACTATGACTACATACTACATAGTACTACTGCTACAAAGTACATACTGCACAGTACATACTAATACTGCATACTACTACTACTTCATACTATATTAGTTCATAATACATACAACTACATAATACTACACAGTACTACATACTAGTACTACATACTAGTACTACATACTAGTACTACATACTAGTACTACATACTAGTACTACATACTACACACTAATACTGCTACATAGTACATACTTCATAATACATACTACTACATAATACTACACAGTACTACATACTACTACTGCTACATACCACATACTACTTCTACTACTACATACTACTTGCACTACTACATACTACATATACATACTACTAATACTACTACATACTAGATACTACTACCTGAAAATACAGTTTTATAAAGTGTAGCATCTTAATTTTAATTCTGTCTTTGTGATGTACGGTATATAATGACAAAAGCAAAAAAAGAAGAAAAAGAAACACATAGTAATACAGTGTGTCTTGACCTGTGTGTGCGTGTGTGTGTGCAGGTGGCTCGTGAGGCTCATTTCTCCGGGCAGAGCTACCTGGGTCTGGCTCTCACAGACGTTTCCAGTGTGAAGAAGAACTTCCACGCCGGCTTCAGCTTCAGAACGGAGCAGAAGAGCGGACTCATGTTCCACCACCACGATAAGGTTCGGAATGATCCTCTTCAACAATTCCTTAGTAAATCAGGCCCATTGTGTCTTATGCACTTCTAACCTGTGGCTGTTCTATGTGTGTGTGTGTGTGTCTACAGGAAGGAGCGTGCCAGGTGCTTTTGCATGACGGCCATGTCGTGGTGAGAGCCGGCGACCGTGAAATCAAGACGCAGAAGACGTACAACGACGACAACAGCCACTACGTCACCATCTACAGCAACGACATCGG
>NC_084979.1:30107367-30122367 GCF_963691925.1 Scomber scombrus | reverse complement strand
TAAGTATTGCCAAACTCCTTTTTTTAAGTTTTAAAGAAGCATAAATCATCTCTGAATCTAATAATCATCTGAGAGTGAGACACAGTTAAAAAACCCCTTCATCAAACATCTGCTCTTCTTCTTCTTCTCTGTGTTATTTTGTGGTAACCTTCAGGCTCCCGGCTCTGGAGGATTCGTGGGTTGCGTCAGGGACCTGACACTAAACGAGGCTCCTGCAGGAAACCCCGCTCACAGTCAGGGGACGGTGCCTTGCTTCCAAAACCCTCTCCAGCCCGGAGCGTACTTCTCTGGACAGGGAGGACACATGGTGATAGGTAGATACCGTCACTCTTCTTCTCTGCTTTTTATTTGTAGTGTCTTCCTGTCTGTATCCTCTCTGACTGAACTCTCTCTCTCTGTGCTTCCCTCCCTGCAGATGAGTCCTTGGTTCTGGGTCGAGATTTGGAGATTCAGCTGGAGGTTCGGCCCGTCTCGGACTCCGGGCTGCTGTTGCATGCTGGGAAGTCATCTGACCAACACTTGACTTTGGTGCTGAGCCACGGAGAGGTGAGACCAGGGTCTTAAAAACCAGGCAGTGATACTCGTTTTTTATTCAGTTCAGGAAATAAATTAAAGCTGCAACAGTTACACAGAATTAATTAGCAGCATTTCTCATCATCAATTCATTGTTTTTAATATTATTTTTTAACCATAAATGGCAAAAATTAGCTTATTGCACTTTCTCAAATGTGATGACTTGACACATTTCTTTGTCATAAATGATAATAAACTGAATATTTGTGTGTTTTTAACTTTTGGTTGGATAAAACAAAACATTTAATGATATCAGTTTGGTTTGTGGCAAATAATAACGAACATTTTTCAACTTTTACTGATGTTTTATGCACAAAATAATCAGCAGATGAATCGATAATGAAAATAAGATAAAAATAAAATAATCCTTTATTAGTCCCACAATGGGGGAAATTTGCAGTATTACAGCAGCAAAGTGGACAGTAAAAAATAGAAGAGCATCAATAAAAAAGAATAGATAACAATAAATAAGTACAACAAATAATAACAATGATAGTAGAAATATATAATAATAATTGTGACATTATTTACATTATTTACAGCACAACAGTAATATTGGTATTGAGTGGTAATGTACCAGAGATGATATTGTTATTGCTCAGATTAAAGTGAAGAAAACACATATGTATATTATATATATATTGCACAGTTGACTTGAAATTAGTCGTATACATGAAATACTAATATTGCAATTTGTAGAGATTCAGGGCAAAATCTAAAAACTAAACCTGAAATATGTGTGTGTATGTGTGTGTGTGTGTGTGTGTGTGTGTGTGTGTGTGTAGGTGACAGTTTCAGTGAACAGCGGTAAAGGTGAATTTTCTACCTCTTTCACTCCTGAAGAAGCTCTGTGTAACGGACGCTGGCACACCATCAGAGGTGAGTTCATGTTAAAATCATCCTTATAATACCAACGCTGTTATTTAAAGACTGCTGTTGTGCTGCTGAGGTAATAATGATGATGACGATGATGATGATGATTATATTGTTATGTGTGCGTCTCCAGTGGTGAAGAAGAACAACGTGCTGCAGCTCCACGTGGACGCAGCCAGCGAGCACAGCGTCGGCCCCAAACAGAACCGCTCAGCAGGGGCCAAGGAGACCGTTTACCTCGGAGGAGTTCCTGGTCAGTACACACACACACACATAACACATACACACACTCACACTCACACTCACACTCACACACACACACACACACACACACACACACACTCTCTCTGGTTTTTTATCAACCATGTCGTCCAGTCCTCTTTAATCTCCATCTCTTTTTAGTCCATCTCTTTTGACTGTTCCTTCTTTCCTTCTTTCCTCCCTCTTTCTTGAATTTTTCCTTCAATCTTCCCTTCCTTCCCTCTTTCTTCGCTCCCTCCCCCTTCCATACTTCTTTCCTCATTTCCTTCCTTCCTCCCTTCCTTCTCTCCTTACTTCCTTCCTCTTTTCCTCCCTCCCTCCCTCCTTAACTCCTGTCTTTCCTTCCTTCCTTCCTTCCTCCCTCCCTCATTACTCCTTCCTTCCTTCCTTCTTCCCTCCCTCCCTCCCTCCTTACTCCTTTCTTTCCTTCCTTCCTTCCTTCCTCCCTCCCTCCTTACTCCTTTCCTTCCTTCCTTCCTTCCTCCTGTCCTTCCTTGACCTTAGGACAACAGGAGGGTTAAATGTAAAAAATGAACAGTATGTAAGGGTTAAAGCAGTTGTGTCATTGCTGCATCTTTTCTTTTTTCCCCCCTCCTCTCTATAACATGCTGTTCCTCTTTCTCTCCACCAGATGGCGTCACACTGCCCACTCTCCCCGCCGGCTTGCCCGCCTTCCAGGGCTGCATCCGCAAAGCGACCATCAACCACAGACCGGCCATGCTGTCCAAACCGCTCGCCGTACACGGAGCGGTGGGGACGCAGGGCTGCCCGCACATGTAGAGACACACACACACACACACACACACACACACACACACACACACACACACACACACACACACACACACACACACACACACACACACACACACACACAGTCTTATCCTCACATTCCCAACTACAAATTTACTGGTGGTGGGTGTCATGTTACTGTAGCTAATTTAAAATATATATATTAATATTTATTTTTTATTTTCAGATTTTAAAACAAAACAAAACAAATGTATATTTTATATTTTCCGATCTTACTGGTTTTGTTAGTTTTTTGTGCTACAGGGTGCTACAGCAGTGCTACAACTGTCTGCACGTAGAGATGCACTGATACGAGTGACTGGTACAACACATCAACTCTTACAATGAATCATTACATGTGTAGTATATTGTAAATATTAAAAAAAAGGAAACTTGATTTTCTCGCTTTTGCAAAAAACTAAATGGTGAAAAATTAATGTTGATGATTTTTGCTCTTCAGCTCTTCCCCCCCTGCAAACTTAATTTCTTAAATCTTGAATATAATGAAGATTTAAAGATGTATACAGCTGCGTATGGTGCATCTCTAAGCAGAGAATGTTATATATATATATTTATAAACATATATATATATACCTACTGAGTCTGTACACTGTGAACATTGTAATATATGAATAACCTCTTTAAGGCGGCACACGTGTGTGACTGCACCTGCAACAAGGACTGGAGCAGCGTCGCATTTAAAACACTAAAACACGAGTATTTACATTTAAAAACTAGCTTTTAAATTTGACTTATTAACCCTCGCATACTGTTCAGGGTCTAAATTTGACCCATTTTGACATTCAAAAGCAGTAAACACACTAAATACTTCTTACCTTTAACCTCAAATTTGATGACATCTCCTTAAAATATTGAAATGTAGCTGATATATATTATTTTTTAAAGTTTTTGACATATTTATTCAAAAATTTAAAAAAAAATACTGTTGCATTCCTCATGATTTTTCTGAACTGATCTCACTTTTTTTTTTTTTAATCTGTGACTGATGACGTATTCATGAGCCCTTTTTTGTGCAGTAATTTGGTAAAGAGACTAATTATGAAGAGTCTGAATATGAACAGTATGTGAGGGTTAATCACATATTGGGGCGGCTGTGGTTCGATCCACATGTCGATGTGTCTTTGGGCAAAGATACTTAACCCCAAATTGCTCTAGTTGCTATGCCAACGGTGTGTGAATGTTTAGTTTTTTTCTTCCTGATGAGCAGGTTGGCTCCCTGCGTAGTAGCTCCTGCCATCAGTGTATGAATGTGTGTGAATGGGTGAATGAGACATGATGTGTAAAAGTGCTTTGAGTGGTCATAACTACTAAATGAAGCGCTTTATAAGTACAGTCCATTAACTATTTACCATTTAAACTTCAGTTTCCAGAGTAAAAAATATCATTTGAGCAACTTTTAATTTGGCAGAAACCTCCTTTTGCTTCCTCACACATAATCTTAACATGTTATTTATTATATTCTTTGTTTTAAAAAAACTGCTCCAGATTTTGTGTGTCCACCTTGCTGATAATGCTGCATTCATGTCACACTGGAAGTAATGTAAATCCCAGTTAGCGTCAACATCAGAATCATAATTATAAAAGACAAAAGTGCCTCAAAGTCCATCAATCGAGGAAATAAATTGATTTAGAGTTACGTCTAATTCTGCAGTCATACAATAATCGTATATCTTTTTTTAGATGAAGTGCATATTTACGATGTGCACATGAACGCAGCATTACTGTAGGCTCCGGTCCAGGTTGCAGGCGGCGTTTGTCGTCTATTATCACGTCATAAAATGTAAAACTTTGTAACCACTTTAAAAAAAAAAAAAATTAAATCTCACAAGAAGGAATAAGCTGTCCACCTCTTCCTCTCTTCCCTCTGCACTCCTTCTTCTCCTCCTCTCATCATGTGTTGTAAATGTATTTCTAAATAAATTTTTCTTTTTCATACAAAAAAACAAGACGAGACTCGAGTTGTGTGTTTGTTGCCATTGTTGTGATTTTTCTTTTTAATTATCAAGAGTAAATAAAAAAAGCTTTGAAAGTTTCAGCAAGAAAAAAGGCTCAACAGTCTCTCTGATTTAAACTAAAGGAGAGCAGAGCTTTAGATAATCAGCGTTAGATCAAACTAACAGTTAACATTGTTCACAGTGGTGGAAGAAAAACTGAGCTAACTTATTAAATGTACAGCTCTATTGACGCTGGCTGGTGTGATGTGATGTTCATCCTGAGTGGGAGCAGAGAGTCGCCGCCTCTGGTACAGAAACATTTCAAAGATTAAAGAAAAAGAAAAGAGAAAAATCTTGATTTATAAAAGGCTGAGGAGGGTTCGGCAGGTGTAGTGCTTTTAATCCAGACTCATGTCCTCGTCGTCCTCCTTCTTGTCTTTGGAGTCTCCTTTACTGCCCTGCATGGCTTTAGCGAACGCCTCCACATCTGACAACCAGATAAAAAACACACATAAAAGAAGATCAGTGATAAGAACACAGCAATAAACTAAAAGCCTAACCCATCAGAACAAGCGGTGGAAAGATATTTACTTTAAATAGAGCTCAAAGAGACGTCGATCATCGTCGTGGTCGGACTGAATGAAAGCTACTTGGCTCACATCGTTATGTATTATTATTATTATTCATCCTGTCCTTCCTGCTATCATACAGCTGTTTCTACTTTTTAAAAAAGGACCTTGGACTGTTTGGTGTTGAAAAGCAGACGTGAAGAGATTAAATATGTTCTTAAATTTGACCTGTGTTGACATTTAAAAGCTGGAAAAACAACCTGAGTGTCTTTTATTCTGAGATTTGATGACTTTTCCTAAAGTGGGCCAAAATGCATGTAATGAAAATATATCAAAATGTTGTATTTTTGTCCATTGAGGCTGTTCTGGGTCAAATTATCTCCGTATCTATTGACATGTGTTTTAGTGAAATGAATAGTTAATAGTTTTAATAAGATAGTAGTTATGAGGATTTATTTTTATGATGTAGCAGTGAAGACTGATGGCTCTAATGGTTATACAATAAACCCCACAGTTCCATAAAGCTCTGCTCATTTTACCTTTACATATAAAATAACATTTCCATCATTATTGCTATGTTATATTTTCATGTCTGAGGTAAAATAGGACATGATATCGTGTGATAGGAGCTGTTTTTTCTCCAAAAATACAAAATACACTTTCAATAAAATAACATTTAACCACCAAAAAGAGACATAAAAATGACTAAAATCAACCTACAGTTAGTTTGAGTAACAGCTGCCATCTAGTTACCATGGTAACGTAGAGATGGAGAGACTAAAGAGACTCAAAACTACCATTTCCATCATTATTGCCATGTTATATTTTCATGTCTGAGGTAAAATAGGACATGATATTGTGTGATAGGAGATGTTTAGTGGTGTAAAAGCTAAAAAATACACTCTCTCTGCTCTCTGAAACATGAATCAAGGTTTAATCACATTTATTGATCAGTCAGATCGACTATTGATGCTTTCTAAACACATCTGTGCTTCAACATTTGGTATAGACACTTTTTATGAGGGGAATATACTGCGGGGCTAGAATATGAACAGTATGTAAAGGGTTAAGGAACTTGGATGAATCTTGGTCTAAATTTAGTTCCTGCCTCCTAAAATAAATCTAATATAAGTGTAATTTAATTCTTCTTCAAGGTTCTACGGATGCTGAGCAAACACACAAACACTGATGCAAGACGTTCAGTTCCTCAGATGGTCGATAACGGCCATTTAAACAATACTCAGTGTGTGTGTGTGTGTGTGTTTTATACCTCCTTTGTTGGCAGCGTCCACGGCTTCTGCTGGCAGACCGAACTGATTCATCAGAGGGCCGAGCTGCCCCGAGGCCAAGGCGCTGCTGAACATGCTCATCGACTGAAGGAGAGGAAGAGAGAAAGAGTCACAGTTACTGGAACGGAAGCAGCTCCGAGACGCACACACACACACACACACACACACACACACACACACACACACACACACACACACACACACACACACACACACACACACACACACACACACACACACACACACACACACACACACACACACACACACACACACACACACACACACACACACACACACACACACACACCTAACATAATGAAATCAGCTGTGGGACTCCGTCATAATTACTGTTAACAGATGACATCATGATGGAGATTGATTAGAATTGGTGTTTATCCAATCAGGTGCGAGTAGACCAAAGGGAGGCTTAACTCTTAAAAAGCTTAAAATTTGGTTCAAGTCTTTAATGTTATTCACAAAATTTGAGTTGTTACATTAATTTGAATTTTTCTCTGCATGTTTGTAGGCCGACGAGTCTTTCTACATCTATAAACTACGAGATTTAGTTTAATACAGTAAATAATAATAATAAACCTTATTTATAGAGACACTTAAAAATCCAAAATCCAACATACAAACTGCTTCACAAGGCAGCAAAATACACAAATCATAAAATAATTGTATTTTAAAAGAAAAAATTCAATGTTTCCTTTTTTTAGTATTACTCAGCGCGTGTGTGTGTTGGTTTTTTAGCAAGAATTTCTTAATTTGCATTTCATCGTCCATCACTTTTCCTGCTGGTTGATTAATTATATTATATTATTAGAAAATGATAATTATGTACAGCTGAGCCTTACTGGTAATCATAATATAAATGTTATTTAAGTCATGGACTTTATGAATGATTGTAGGCCTTTAAATGTATTAAATGAATAATAAATCTATGTGATATATTAAAAATCAGAAGTCTAACACAAAAGATGGATCTGAAACTATTAAGTCTAAATGTGTTAAAATGACTTTCTTTGTCCAGAGTTTCTTCTTTAAAGCTTAATAAAATTAAAGCTCCTATCTCACTCTATTATTATATATATACTATTATTGTTCTTTATTCTTTTTCTTATTGCTGCTTTTCAATTTTATTGTCCACTTGCTGCTGTAATAATGCAAATTTCCCCCGTTATGGGACGAATAAAGGAATATCTTATCTCACCTTTGATCTCTTTATTGCAGTTTTTAAGAAAGGAAACATTCCCCTAAATATGTTCAGTCAAATGTTTTGTTAAAGAGGATAAACACTGGAAGTTATTCCTCTATTACACATTATTTCCTCCACATTTCTTCAGTCAGACTTCACCCAAAAAACTCAAAGTTAAACTCATCATGTTCATCTGTTTCTGTTTCTTCGTACCTGCTGGAACTGAGGAGAGCTCAGCGTGTTTTGGATCTCCTCGGCGCTCTGAGGTAAACTTTCTCCGCTGGGGAGGAAAGGAAGGAGCCTCTGTTGGACCTCGGCGTTGGACAGGATGGGAGCCATCATCTCCGGAGTGCAAACACTCGCCAGATCCACTGGAGAAGAAGAAGAAGAAGAAGAAGGAAAAGTCCAGTTAATATTCTGTCTCAAACTTGTAGGATTTACCCTTCAGTCATCCCCTCGGACTCTCCCTCTCACCAGCTGATCCCTGAGCGGCCGCCGGGACGTTCATGGTGGCGAGGATGCTCTGCAGGTCGCTGAGCTGGATGGGCTGATGGGAGGAAGGACTTCCAACAGAGGCGGGGACCAGCGGAGTCTGAGCCGCAGCTGCAAAACGAGGACATGAGTCATTATGTTGACAGCTTGTTTACTTCCAGGATTGTGATGCATTTCCTGTTTAAAAGATCATTTGTTGAGATTGGGAACAATAAGATGAGGATGGATGGTTTTTAAGTGGTTTGATCTGAAAAGGAGGAGCGGACGGTTTGTTTTAAAATGTCTAAACAGTAAAAGTGGAGTTAGAGGATGAGGTCACTTCTGGTGTTTCTGCTTCTGAGTGTGAATCAGCTCGGTTCTTGTACCTTAACTCACTGTAGAGACCAGACAGCGTATGCTAATTTAATTAATTTAGTCCAGATTTTTATTAAACTTAATCTTTTATTTGACTTTTCTTTTGTCTTTTTGATCTATGTTTTAATTGTGTTATGTTTTTATGCTTCCAATTCTTACTGTTAAATGTTTGTTTTTATGTAAAGCACATTGAGTTACCCCTCGGTATGAAATGAAACTGCCTTTCCTTATTTATTTCATTATTATATTTAAATGACTACTAGTCTTTCTGTGTAATAATATAACCCATGTCCTACTGATACAACAAGCACTGCTGCTGTTTGATGTGTTTGCACCTTTTTATATTGCATATTGCACTTTATTGCCCTTATCTATGTTTTAAATGTTTAATGTCTCAGGGAGCGTTAATCTAATCTAAATGTTGTTATATTGTTGTCTGGCCTTCAATATAATGACTATAAAGCTGCTACTACTACTACTGGTGGATTTATGAGGATGTGAAATCCTCAACAGAAGAGAGATGCTATAAAACTCCAACACTTCTGCAGGTTAGGCTTAAATTAAAAGGCAAATTAACATAATTATGACTGTAAAGATGCTCAGTAGAGTTTTATTTCCTCTAATTTGACCCATAATGCTTTAATGTGTCACATCCAGAGTCAACTAGGTCAGATTTTGTGGAGGTATCAAGATAATTATCATGTCATGCTCTTCTCTCTCTGCCCCTTTATTTTTATTCTTATATAGATATGCATGTTGAACCTTGTTTTTTATATATTTAACTAATTTCTTCTTTTCCAACCTTTCCCAGATGTACTTACACACTTTTTATTGCTCCTATTTACACACTTAATCTCTCCTAAACTGCACAAAACATTCATTAATCTTGTAAATTTATGGACGGCAGAAGAGATGAAACTGCTTCCAAAAATAAAAATTATATATATATAAAACAATTTGATTCTGACCATGAATCAGTCTGATAATAACTTGTAATGATGCAGCTGTGATGTACCTGGTGTGGAAGGAGTAACAGTAGTGGGAGACACAGCAGAGGCAGCAGGAGTCACGGGGGTGGTGGGAGCCTGAGAGGAGCTCAGTCTCGGAGCTGCGGTTGATGAAGGAGTAGCTGCAGCAGACTGGCTGCGAGAGCTGAGGGGAAGGAAGGAGGAGATGAGAGATAAAAGTAAGAGGAGAGTTACTTATTTTACTTATTTAATTTGTGGATGATGAGGAGGTGGAGTGAAGTGATACAGAAGTAGGGATCCATAACTTTACTCAACAGTATCAGTTAATCTAATTCAGTATTTCTATTTTAAGAGGCCTTTAAATACAAGATGCCAATTTGTCCTACACTATAAAAAATAAATATATATTTTTAGTCTCACCTGGATGAGGAGCTGCTGGTAGCTGGTCCTCCACTGCCCAGCAGGTTGGCAAGTCCTGGTCCTGCTAGAGCTCCCAGACCTCCTTAGACAAAACACAACCACGTTAATAAAAAAGCCCCCAAATTTATATCTGCTGTATAAAAACAATAACACAAGCTGTGAGTTTAGTTTATAATAAACCAAAACTCAATAAGCATGTACAGACTGGCATTTCTGTTTTATTTAATGTGTTTCTTTATCTTATTTTGCTTAAAAGATATTTAGTATATCATGTTTTATGTAAAGCTCCACTCTACTGTTGTATGCCTCGACAATGACAATAAAACGAGTCTCTTCTCTTCTATTCTAGAGACCTCCAGTCTTAAAGCTGGCTGTTTAGGTCACTTTGGATAAAAGTCTGCTAAATTAAACTTTAACTGTTTGTTATTTGTCCCTTTATTTCTTTTAAATTGGTTTTATATAGTCTTGTTTTTTTTTCTCTTCCTATTAAAAAGAAGCTTCTCTGTGTTCATATGAGTCACTGTGGATATCAGTCATGTTATGTGATTTATATTCATCAAGGATATAAACTATGTTGTCTGGTCATGTGGATTTATTACCAGGCTGTTTCTTATTGTGCTGCTTGGTTTAAAAAATACAAACAAAAAAAACCCAGCTTGAGGCATGTATTTGTGGTGAACGTGTCTGTCAATAAATCCATTAAAAAAGAGAAATCAGATACAAAAAACATCTGAGGAATGAGATTTGTCTTTTATCCTGAAGCTGAACGATGATTCAGACTATGTCGTATATCGTATATCTATTAAAGTTATATGGATGAAAGTAAAGTGAAATAAGTCAAAACAGACTGGTGGTGTAATTCTACTTCTTAGGAAAGAGTAATAGTTAAAAGACCCCCAAAATAATGAACTGTGGATGTGACTAAAGAAGGTAATAAACTACAAGTCTGTGTGAGAGGATTTTAAACTTTAAAAGAAATATGCGGCTAACCTAGTCCTCCCAGCCCAGTTGGTCCAATGAGCTGCATCAGCTGGTTGTGGCTCATGTTGCCCAGCAGGTTTTGGAGGCCTCCTTCTCCTCCGAGGGCGGAGAGCTCGTGGCCGCTGCCGCTTCCGCTGCCCGGCGCTCCGGGAATGGGAGGGTTGTTCAAGTACTCGTTCACCTTACGGCAGTGTTCCTCATCCTTGTCCGTCTTTGGCTCCTGATGGAAATGAGGTGCAGAATAAAATCGATGAAATCACAGCTGAATACTTCACAGATGACATAAACAGGCCTGAATACATCAAGTCAAGTCAATTTATTTATAGAGAACATTTTAAAACACCAGACTTTGACCAAAGAGAGATCACAGAGAATTTTAAATTTGATTTATGGTTACAGTCAAACAAAACTACAAGATCATATATAAAATTTAAATAAAATACATTTAATTATTCCTGTGTTGTGACTCACGACAAAGAAAAACACTGTATGTCTAAACTAATTGTGCTTTTGCTCTTAGTTTCTACAAACAACACTTCACATAAAAATGTCTAAATACATTTTTCTTAATGTGCATCAACTGCTTTGACTTGTTAAAATTAAGTAAGTGAGCAGAAAAGTGAACTTAACAAGGTTTTAAATCAATTTAAAAGCCAACAGGAGGACACAACCTTCTTTGTTTGACTAAAATAAGACCAAGGAGAAAATGACTGGTGAGCTAAATATTAAATATGTCGCTCTCTTCTCTCCATCTGCCCGCACACAAATGGGCAAAAACATCCTGCATTAACACAGACTATCTCTTATTCTCCCCCCATTAAAAAGACGAGGGGCATCTTCCTCTCACCTGCATCCAGAAGAACAGTCTCTTGGATCCGGCCTTGAACTTCAGCACGTAGACCCGGCCCGTGGTGCACTGGCTCACTCTCTTGAATTCACAGTCATCAGGGAAGATGATCAAGTCCTGGAACAAGAAAAAAGGGAAAATAAATATGACATTCAGTGTAGATAAAGAAGGACAGATGATGTGTTTGGACAGTGATTGCTCTGAGTGACACAACAAATCATCATCAAACTATCACCAAAAGGGAAAATACACAAAACAGCGACATCACTGCAGCTCTGGAGTAAAGACACGGTCACCTTGCTCTTTCTTTGAAGCTAAATTTAACTGAATGTGTCAGCGTTAGTTTGACTGTAAACTGTTTGTATGAACGATTAGAGAATGGAGAAAAAAAAAGGGAAAATGTGAACAAACCAAATGTCAAAGTCCAGGTATGACCCAGTTATTTCCTGAAAGCTTTCACCTTATAGTCTATTGATCTGCTGACTTACAGATAAGTATTGTTTACCCAATGCAATATATATTTTATATTTGATCTTAATACTCTGTTTGGTGTATTTGACAATTAAACATATTTGACTAGAATTAAATACCAAGACATACAAGACCAGCCCAAAGTTTGGACACTCTTTCATTAAAGGGAATAGGAAGGTGAGTCTTTCTATTAAATTCTAGTCATGGACTTTGAATTTGTCAAATACACTGAACAAAGTATTACAATAAAACATAAATATCAAAATATAAAATACATATTGAATCACTTTTTTACCCATTCAATGTTTATGTTTATTCACACCTTTACACTATTTGTAGCCTATTTACAATGTATAAAAGGTTCAGCCTGTATATAGAGGCTCTATGTTGTTATTTCTATATTTATGCATATATTTTATCCTCCCACTTGCTTGTATATAATAGTGATACGTTCATGTTTAACTATCTTTGTTCGGCTTGTTGTTCTTTCTGTATCTTTCTGAAGATTTTTGTGTGTAAAAACATCAAGAGCAACAAGAAACCGGAGTCAAATTAAACAGCCAATTTTATTCCTTTTTTTTAACAAATTGAATTTTATTTTATTTATTTGTTTATTTGCTGTCGTTTTATTGTACTGTATTTTTATTTTTTTTATCTGTAAAGCACTTCATCCCTTGTATGAAAGGTGCTCTATAAATAAAATGTATCATCATCATTATTATTATTGTTATTATCATTATTAAAGCTGATTCTGATTACCAAGCACCAGCAGGCTAATTCAAAGTTATGCAGGTCTTTGAATTTACCAATTTGCCAATCCATCTAATCTCACTATTATATATTTTCTGGAGGTTAGACCAGCAGCTGTAATGTAAATGTAATATAATGTTAAAATGTATTAGAGTCTGAACAATGATTTTAAAAGCTGGAGGGGGTTGTAGGAATTTCTCTAACATACACAAGTTAATGTTAAGGGTGGCGTAGTCTCAAAGTTGATAAGATGACCATGTAAGAGGGCAGAGGTATTAATAGCTGCCCCTCACTAAAAAAAAAAAACTGGTAAAAAGGTTCATGCATAATGAAAATGACAACCAGCAAGACTTAATTAACAATGTTTTAATTAAATCATACAGACAAGGTTCTGAGTTACTCACATCATCGACGTTCCCGGAGGTCCTGTCCTTCCAGCAGAAGTGAATGAGGGAGTCGTCGGACTGCTGGATGTACACTGTGCCCTTGCGTTTGTCGGGTGTCACCACATTCCCTTTAAGACTCATTTTACCGGCACGAAACTCGACCAGGTATTTACTGGAGCTTCCCCTGGAGCCGCTCACCAGGCTTGGAAACAGAGCACCCGAAGACATCTTTAGATCTCCTTTATTAATTGGTCCCGAAAACTAGAGGAGAAGAGAAAGAAAGTCAGGTTTACAACATGATTCATATTATTTTGGCATGGTTATATAATATGTGGGGAGTTAAAATTAAACCTGGTACACAACTGAACCAATTTTTAAACACAACCATCATTTGTTTCTCATGACTATAATTTATAGATCTCTTCAATTAACCATTAACAATACAGCTATGGTATAAAGATGTATGCAAAAAAGTTTTTAAAAAATCACCACATTTACCAAATCAAATGTGAATATTTAGTAGTTTTCATTATCTCCTATAAGAATAAACTAATTTATAGACTAATCAGGAGGGAAAATGTAATTAAAAGAAAATTATTTTGGGCATTATTCACAATATTAGCATTTTATGAACCAAAATATTAATAAAGAAAATAATCTGCACAGAAGTTACAGTCCTAGGCTGACACACAAATGTCAAATTAAACCCAATTTGACACCTTTCTCAGTCCAAAATCCCAAAATATTACATTTTCTATCATATATAATACTGTAAAAGCAGTACTGACTAATAGAAACCATCAAATATGTGGCGTGTGTGCTTGGAAACGATAACATGTAGTTTAATATTAATAATCATGTTTGCTGACTGACTTAAAATTGTACATAATAACTTAATTTACAGGTAACATAAACACAAAGCATTTTGTCCTGTAGGTTAACTAAGAAACATAACTCATTAACAGTATGTCATTGTATTTATATATACTTTTTTATAGAGCTTTAACCTTTCGTGTCCAGCTGTTTGTGAGTATAAAAGTGAGAGTTGAGCAGTTTGTGTGAGTTTAAAGGACTTTTCAAGGCTAACAAAAAGTAGCATGCTGGTTGCTAATGCTACCAATGCTAACGATGCTACCAATGATACTGTCAGATACCAATGATAACATTAGCTAACAATGCTAACAATGCTAACATTAGCCCATGACTTGGCTAAAAGCTGTCACGGGTTATAACCAGCGAAAAAGTCTTCAAAACTTAAAAAATAATAACAACAACAACCATCTACATACACGAATTGATTTTTAACAACTTAACATAGAAATATAAGTTTAAAAAAATACCTTAAAAGTTGTTTTTTTTAGAAGAATTTCCCCTCTAATAACTTTTTTCTCTCTCTCTTCTCGCGTCGCTTTGCTAGTAAAACGCCCGTTGTTGACTTCCGTTCATGTGATATTCGTGACCGCGCTGCTCGTCACAGATAGAAGAAGAAGTAGGAGGAGGGTTTGCGCGCTCCCGCTCCAACCCCCCAGCTTCAGAGTGGCCGTTAGCTCGGTGTATAGCTCCACTATAGCTTTTATATATACCTGCTGTTTTTAATGATTTAAGGAGATACAAAGGAAAAAATAAATCAACCTGGGATGCCAGTATTATAAAGAAGAAAAACACGCCTCAACTTGAGAAAAAAGAAGAGAGAGCGACGAAGCACTTGCACCGGCGGAGATACATTAAGAAAGGTAAGAGATGCACTGAGTTGAGTTAGCCCGGTGTTACGGTTTAAATGGTGACAGTGTTAACTGGTGACTCTCTCACATTACAAGA
>NC_084979.1:30079867-30102367 GCF_963691925.1 Scomber scombrus | reverse complement strand
CTTATTATAAAATATACTTTATTCTTAAACTGTAAAGACTTTTATTAGTGTACACGTGTACAAATAATACAGATTATATACATATAAGCAACATGATATGTGTTTAATAATCACATTTTGAAGGATCACTGCAAAAAAAAAAGTGTGTTAATGTCTTTATTTAGTTTATATACAAGATTATAGGCAAATATATTGATACCTGATTTGTTTTATTCCCTATTATCAGTATTGGTATTGGTATAAACCCCAAATATCCAGCATCAGTCAGGATGTAATATAATATAAACACAAATATATGACCACAATTTCATGAAGATAATCCTTTTCCAGATAGTGTTAGAGAGCATTATTCTTACATAATGTTTAAATTCATAAAGTGTTTAAATTATTCATAAATTGCATCAACTTCAAGGAGTGTCCCTTTTATTTTATCTCCTTTTTAAACGTTTTTACATCAGAATCAGAGCAGCAACATATCCAGGAAATCATATTATTATTATGAGTCAGCTGGTCCTGCGTATAAAAGGGAAAAGGGGGGGGGGTGTTTTTTTAAGGGAAAGGCGATGATGTCATCCGTATGAGCTTGTGGTCATCAGTGAGTCATTTAAGAGGCGGTCACATTAAATCAGGTTATACGCAGATAACGGAGCAGTAGTAGGTCAGACAGAGAGAGATTATCACTGCTGCCCCACTGGAGACACCCCGGGAGGTAAATGTGCTTCAAGAGATGCAATTATTATTGTTATATCGCCATAGCAACGGTAGATAATGTAGATCATCTATTTTTATACCTGCTTTATTATTGTGCTTATTCTTGACTTTATTTTGATAAGCTGCAGTGCTGTGGGGCAGTTTCCTGTCCGAGCGTCGCCGTGCCAACCCCCTCGGAAAAAAACCTAAAATTATCCCCCCCCCCCGACTGGGACGTTGGCTCGGTGGTATTTGGTCACTGTGTTCATATTTAGTCTCTGTCATCTCAGTCAGGAGGTTTATAGATGACTGTGAGAACCGAGCTTCATAAAAACACCTGATTTATGATTTATGATTGATTGATTCTCACTTTTTAACCCAATTAATAAGCACAGACCAGCCTAGACTGCATTAATATAGTATATTAATATGTAAAGCTGCAACTATTAGTCTATTAATTAAGTAGTTACTCAACAGGAAATGAATCCCCAGCTAATTTGATCATTACTAAATCATTTTGAGTCATTTTAAAAGGGGAAAAAAGCCTAAATTATTAAATTAAATGTGAATTTTTCCTGGTTTCTTTAGTTTTCTGTGATGATAAACTGAATATTGTTGAGTTGTGAACTGTTAAAAGATAAAATAAGACATTTAAAGATGCAACCTTGGGCTTTGTGAAAACAGTGATTGTCATTTTTCACCATTTTCGGACATTTTACGACTAATTTAATTAATCTAGAAAATAATGGAGAGATTTTTAAATGATGAAAATAATCCTTAGTTGCAGCCTTAGTGATGTGCTTTCATTCACATGACTCAGATCAGATTTAGACTTTTTTTCAGTACTTTTTTAGTATTTTGGGGGCATTTTAAGTCAATATAACTTAAAATGATGGTCAGTGTCTTAACCCCCTAAACTCAGAACGGGGGAACAACAGTTATATATTTTTCAAAGCTGTAATTATTGGAGAGGACTGGAGTGAACGCTGCTGTTTTAAAACTCTTTTTAAGGGACAAACCCAAATCAGAGAGGAGTGTAATCACAGTTTTGTTGCCATTTGTAGTGTCCGAAATTAACTTTTTCATTGCTAATCATATTTTTTACCAGCCAAAATAATAAATTGCCCTTTTTGTGTGGCATTTTATTTGTTTTAGTATATTTCATTTCAATAAGAAAATCCAGAAAATAACCCAATAAACATATATTATTAAAGCATGATAGTACAGTCCAGTATTTTATTTTTTAAATGTTTTTATTGTTTTGTTTTATGTTATTATTTTATTTTATTTATTTGTTTTTTATTTTACGATTTTATTTTATTTATTTGTTTTTTATTTTACGACTTTATTTTATTTTATTATTTATTCATTTTTATTTTACGTTTTTAGTTTATTTATCTTTGTTATTTATTTATTTTATTTTATTTATCTATTTATTCATTTTTATTTTACGTTTTTATTTTATTTATCTATTTTATTTTATTTATCTATTTTATTTATTTATTTTATTTAATTTATCTAATTATTCATTTTTATTTTACGTTTTATTTTATTCATCTATTTTATTTATTTTATTTTATTTATTTTATTTATTTTATTTATTTTATTTATTTTATTTTACATTCTTTACCAATGTGGTATGCAGTATTATACAGTGAGATTTCATAAATTACATAATTTTACAAGTTAAATTAGTGATTAAACACATTAAACTACATGCAGAGCCAAAAGAAAAGTTAATTTATTTATCATTCCAATAATTTCTAATATCTATTTAATACATACAGTGGATTGAAATTGTGTTTCTCAGGACCAGAGGGCAAAATAAATACAATAAATACATAGCTGAGAAACATATAAGAACATTTAAAAAGACAATAAAGTGACAGTAGTTTTAAATAAAAGGACCAGTGCTAAACTAAAATAAGCTGCTATTAAATGTCTGAGTCATAGTTTGCTTAACAGTAATAACAATGAGAGTAATCAGCTGTGTAGATCTACCTGTAGACTGTAGTGTGATACTAACAGGTGTGTTACTGTATTAACAGGTGTGTTACTAACAGGTGTGTTACCGTACTAACAGGTGTGTTACCGTACTAACAGGTGTGTTACCGTACTAACAGGTGTGTTACTAACAGGTGTGTTACTAACAGGTGTGTTACCGTACTAACAGGTGTGTTACCGTACTAACAGGTGTGTTACTAACAGGTGTGTTACTAACAGGTGTGTTACCGTACTAACAGGTGTGTTACTAACAGGTGTGTTACCGTACTAACAGGTGTGTTACTAACAGGTGTGTTACCGTACTAACAGGTGTGTTACTAACAGGTGTGTTACCGTACTAACAGGTGTGTTACTAACAGGTGTGTTACTAACAGGTGTGTTACTAACAGGTGTGTTACCGTACTAACAGGTGTGTTACTAACAGGTGTGTTACCGTACTAACAGGTGTGTTACTAACAGGTGTGTTACTAACAGGTGTGTTACCGTACTAACAGGTGTGTTACTAACAGGTGTGTTACTAACAGGTGTGTTACTAACAGGTGTGTTACTGTACTAACAGGTGTGTTACTAACAGGTGTGTTACCTCCATAATAATAATAATAACACACTGATCACCTGCAGGAGGAACACAGGGAGGGAGATGATGGCCGCTGACAGCCGAGGGTCATGTGACCTTTCATCACATGAGCGTGAACTCTAGAAAGGTTGATGTGGCCTCGAGTCACACAGAGCTGTCAAATATTCACTTTCACTTCGTCCTCCTTTTACTCTTTCTCTCTTTCTTTCTTTCTTTCTTTCTTTCTTTCTTTCTTTCCGACACTCCCTGACCTCAGCTCTCTCTCTCTCTATCTCTCTCCCTCTCTCTCTGTCTCTCTCTCTGTCTCTCTATCTCTCTCTTTCTCTCTCTTTCTCTCTCTCTCTCTGTCTCTCTCTTTCTCTCTCTCTCTCTCTCCTCTCCCTCTCTCTCTCTCTCTTTCTCTCTCTCTCTCTCTGTCCCTCTCTTTCTCTCTCTCCCTCTCTCTGTCTCTCTCTCTTTCTCTCCCTCTCTCTCACTCTCTCCCTCTCTCTCTCCCTCTCTCTCTGTCTCTCTCTCTCTCTCTCCCTCTCTCTCTCTTCTGTCCACCTCTGTCACTCCATCTTCATCACTCTTCCTCCTCCTCTACCTCTCACTTCACTTTTCTTTCCTTCTGGTGAATCATTGACATCTTTTTATTATTATATATTAAGTCTAAAGTTCCTGAGTGAAATCAGTAGATAATTAATAGAGTAACAGCTCCGAAGTGACAGATTCACACCTGACTTGTTAATTATGTTTTGACACAGTTTGTTTAGAGACTCTTACTTTTTTAATTTAGATTAAATTAGTCGTGTTGTTCTTTCACAGTTAAGCTCAATTCATTTTCTGCCTTTACTTTCTTCTTTCTTTCATCCTTCCTTCTTTTTTAATTTTAGTCTCTTTCTCACGTTTGTCCTCCTTCTCTCTTCCATGTTACTTTTTCATCTTTCACTCTGTCTCTCTCTCTCTCTCTTTCTCTGTCTCTCTCTCTCTCTCTCTCTCTCTCTCTCTCTCTCTCTCTCTCTCTACCTGTTTCCTGTCGGCCTCTCTGCCATCTACTGTCAAATAAAGACAAAAGGCCCAAAAGTAAATCTTAATGTAGATCGAACAGTTTATTGTATTCTAAGCTAGAGATGAAGTGATGGAATAGCCGATCAAGTGAAAATTGGGTGTATTGTTTTCCACTGAACTGGAGTCATATTACCTTTTAAGTTGGGCAACATGGTAAAATCCTAGATGTATTATAAGAGTTGCTCAGCTGGCACATACACCAACAAAAAGCTTCTAGTTTTCACGTTATATGTCCCTCTGCTGGCCTCGCCCATGCTATCCCTCTCGGCCCACAGACTTTACATTATTATGACGTCACAATCTTTTAAAATCTCTTTTCTCGACTTGAAGAAAATTGAACAAATATAAAACCTCCATGGATTAAAAGTTCAGAACATAAAGAATCATAATTGAGCTTGTCTGCAGTCCGAGGCGTCCTGTCTACAGTTTTACACTCAATTTTTTTAGCTGCAGTACCGCAAGTGACCACTAGGAGAAACATCAACTCATAGACTCATAGTGGTGGCGCCATATCCAGCTTTTATAATACATCAATAGTTTTAACAATCAATCAATCAGACTATATGTATATATCACTTTTTATAGTTAGTAGACCTAATGTAACACACACACACACACACACACACACACACACACACACACACACACACACACACACACACACTCCCAGATACCTTACAATTCAAAAACAGTACATGCTATGACTCAATAAAAACAGGATGTGAGGAAATGCTGTCTTAAGTCTCATGAGTCTGCAATGAGGGAAACGACAGAGGTAGAAAAAACACAAGCAAGTCATGTTTTTATGACACTTTGGAGAAAATATATATACTGATTTAAGAGTAAAAGAACAACTTGTATAAAATGACATCCCTTCACCACACCTATATACCATCCAATGAGTCCAACATCCTTTTTAGATCATTTAGAAGCAATCAGAGATGTTGGCGACTGAGAGGTCTGTAAACAGGAAAACAGAAGGACACAATGATGATATTAAGTATTAAAAAAATGGTTTAAATCCTGTTTTTTAACTGGTCTCTGACAGTCAGCAGTGAACGAATCCTATAAAACAACAACTCTGTTCCTCTGGTTTGTTTCCTGCCCTGAACGCAGCATGTGTGTGACAGCTGTGTTTACTGTGCCATCGAGGTCACATTACCAGCTATTGATTGTCAGGCTGGAATGATTAGTGTGTGTGTGTGTGTGTGTGTGTGTGTGTGTGTGTGTGTGTGTGTGTGTGTGTGTGTGTGTGTGTGTGTGTGTGTGTGTGTGTGTGTGTGTGTGTGTGTGTGTGTGTGTGTGTGTGCGTGTGTGTGTGTGTGTGTGTGTGTGTGTGTGTGTGTGTGTGTGTGTGTGTGTGTGTGTGTGTGTAACCTGATCTCAATGAATAAAGGAACCGCACTTTTTCGCTGTCTTTTTATCTCATATAATGTTTTTAAAAAAAGCATTTTAAGATTTTTTTTTTCATTCTCAATTAATCAGCTGATTATCGTCTTGAATCAGTTAATTATTCAGTTTATAAAATGTCTAAATATGGAGTAACTGTAGTCCAAAATGTCATCTTTAAATGTCTTTTTTTGTCCATTAAACAGCCCAAAAACCAAAGATATTCACTTCACAATGATTTAAAACATAAAAGAAGTAAATCTGACACCAACATGACATCAGAGCAGGATTTTAAATTGGCTAGAAGAAAAAATATTTTAAGTTATTATCAAAGAAATTGCTGCTAAATTGTCTTTTTTAAGGGATTCTGTTTCCTTTGTTTGAGCTCTGATGCTTTTCCAGAAACAGATTGGGCGGTAGTCATTTCTATAAATACCTCCACTGCACACAGGACCCGTTTTTCTTCTTCTTCTTCTTCTCTCCCGCCTGATTTCACTTTCATTATTGATCGTTTTCTTTTTTTTTATACATCAGGCAATTTTTTTTTAAGACATAGTAGTAACCTTTATTTATACTCAAGAGATCATTGAGGGGCGACATCGAGACAATTACTGAGACAGAAAAGAGAAAACAACAGCAAAAAAATGAAAACAAAAAAATATATAAATAAATAAATAAAAATTACAATAAAATAATAAATAAAAATACATTTAAAAATAATTGATTAAAGTAACCTAAAAATAATAATAAATAGATAAATAAAATAATTATAAATAATAATTAAAACATTTAAAAAAAATATTAATTATAAATAATTTTTAAAAAATTAATTAAAAAAGAAAGATATATAATAAAATAATTTGTCACTTATTATTATTTCTTAATTCACTTCCTCACATACTTGTCGCTTTCTCTCAGTCTCTCTGCTCTCTAATGATCATAATATTAGTTTATTATTAAGCAGCTGATAGAAGCTGTAAGGACATAAATGACAAAACATTTTTATATATGGAGATATCGATTAAAGCCGACATGAGTTGAAGGGAAATTCTGTTAAGTGCACAGCGTCTATTAACCATTAACTGAAGGCCTTATGGGCTTTAAGAAGAATATTTATAATGTGTCTTCTAATAAAAATGAGTCTGTTAATTTGTAAAATGTTTAATGTAATGCAGTAATTCAATAATTAATGGACTCCATGTAAAACTAATGTTACTAAACTGGGGCTGCAGAGAGAAGAGGAGGAGAGAGCAGGAGGAGGAGAGGAAGAGGAGGAGAGAGCAGGAGGAGAGCAGGAGGAGAGAGAGGAGGGAGGAAGAGAGGAGGAGGAGAGAGCAGGAGGAGAGAGGAGGAGGGAGGAGAGAGGAGGAGGAGAGAGCAAGAGGAGAGAGCAGGAGGAGAGAGGAGGAGGAGGAGAGAGCAGGAGGAGAGAGCGGGAGGAGAGAGGAGGAGGAGAGAGCAGGAGGAGAGAGAGGAGGAGAGAGGAGGAGGGAGGAGAGAGGAGAGAGGAGGAGGAGAGAGCAGGAGGAGAGAGCAGGAGGAGAGAGCAGGAGGAGGAGGAGGAGAGAGGAGGAGGAGAGAGGAGGAGGAGATAGCAGGAGGAGAGAGGAGGAGGAGAGAGCAGGAGTAGAGAGGAGGAGGAGAGAGGAGGAGGAGAGAGCAGGACGAGGAGAGAGGAGGAGGAGAGAGCAGGAGGAGTGAGAGAGGGAGGAGGAGGAGGGAGGAGAGGAGGAGGGAGGGAGGAAGAAGAAGTGAAGCAAAAACACTCAGAAGATGATGAGATTAAGACGAAGAGTTGAAAGTAATGAAGAGGTTTATAAATGATGGAGAGAGCAGGAGTAGGAGGAGGAGGAGAGAGCAGAAGGAGAGAGGAGGAGGAGGGAGAGAGGAGGAGGAGGACAGAGGTGGAGGACAGAGGAGGAGGAGAGAGGAGGAGGAGGAGAGAGCAGGGGGAGGAGAGAGGAGAAGGAGGAGAGAGGAGGAGGAGGAGAGAGCAGGAGGAGGAGGAGAGAGCAGGAGGAGGAGGAGAGAGGAGGACAGAGGTGGGAGAGAGGAGGAGGAGAGAGCAGGAGGAGAGAGGAGGAGGAGGAGGAGGAGAGAGCAGGAGGAGAGAGCAGGAGGAGAGAGGAGGAGGAGAGAGCAGGAGGAGAGAGCAGGAGGAGAGAGCAGGAGGAGAGAGGAGGAGGAGAGAGCAGGAGGAGAGAGGAGGAGGAGGAGGAGGAGGAGAGAGGTGGAGGACAGAGCAGGAGGAGAGGGAGGAGGAGAGAGGGAGGAGGAGAGAGCAGGAGGAGGAGGAGGAGAGAGCAGGAGGAGGAGGAGAAGAGAGCAGGAGGAGAGAGCATGAGGAGAGAGCAGGAGGAGAGAGCAGAAGGAGGAGGAGAGAGCAGGAGGAGAGAGCAGAAGGAGAGAGCAGAAGGAGAAAGGAGGAGAGAGGTGGTGTGAGACACTAACGAGGAAGTGATGACGAAGGTGTAGAGGAGAAGGGAAAAGTGAGGGAGGTGCTGTGAGGGGGGGAAAGATAAATGTAGAGGAGGAACGACACAGTGGGAGAAAAAAAGGGTGAAAGGTGTTGAGCAAAATAATGATGATGGAGGGATAAAAGAGAGAGAGAGCTTTATTTTCATCCTGATGTCCAGGCAATAAAAAACTACACTGTAAAAAGAATTGAAACATTTTAACATAAAATGACAAGTAACAAACTGTAAAAAATTCAGAGCAAATTGTACTTCAACATTTTTATTATTATTATTATTAATAAATGTTCATTAAACCTTTAATTTTAAACATTAAAACACTCACTAATGCACCATTTTACATGCATTTCTTTATTATTATGAAAATTTAAAATCCTGTATAATATTAACTCACATTTTATATTAAACTGTATATTTTAATCAGTACAAATACGATAAACTGCCATTAAAGAAATACTATTAAATACAGTATATTTTTTATACTAATCTTGAATTAGGGTTAATTATTTCTTAATTTATTAATGCATAGGTAGGACACATAAATTACTGTAAATATCTGTAAATTTATAATCATATCATTGTTTTTATGAAGAAAAAAAGTAAAATAGAAAATTTCCTCTAAAATTACTTTAAATTAACTTTTTTTTTTTTTTACTTTTTACAGTGTAACATGTAAATTAGATGTTTGATGTCACAGGCCAGGGCGTCTCGTAGATATTAACTCAGATTTGATGTAAAATTACATTTAAATCTGTTATAAATACGATAAATTGCCATTAAAAGATACATATTATTAATGTAATATTAAATTATGGTTAATTATTTGTAATTTTAAGGGTAAAATTAACTAAATTACTGCAAATATCTATAAATTCACAGTTATTTCATTGTTTTTATTGAAAGGATTTCCTGTAAAATTACTTCATTTTTTACAGTGTAACATGAATTATGTTTCCCTCCATCAGCTGGGAAATAAAACTATAATAATGACACATCAGATCATGTCAGTTAGTCTCGTATCTGCTCCGTCAGCACGTTGAACGGCCTGATGACAGAAAGTCAAACTGCTGCTGACGTCTTTCACTCTCAGCGTGTCTGAAATCAGCTGAGCTCGTATTCATGCTGCTGTGTTTATTCTGCTTTTAAATCAGGTGTCTGCCTCTGTTATTCATCACATGACTGCTTTATTGTGTCATTTAATTCTCCATTTTTATTTTAAATTAATTTAATAAATCTGATGCATCCTAGTTTAACCCTTACATTACTGTTCAGGGGCACATTTATTTAGCTTTTAGCCTGAAATGTGATGATTTCCCCTTTTAATGTGACTCAGAATGCACAAATAAATAAATATTTCATCTTTTTTTTAATCATTTTTTAGTGTTTTTGACCTTTATTTATCATCCAAAAATGTTCATTCTTCAGATTTTATATCATTTCTTTAAATTAGACCATAATATTGTGTCTTTTTATATAGTTTTTTCTCTTAAAAACTAAAATTGAAAGCTTCATTAAGGATTAATCATGTTTATTTGTGACTGATGAGGTTTTTATGAATGATTTGTGGTTCAGTAGTTTGATATAAAGACTAAATTATGAGGAAATATACTGTGATGGGTCAGAATATAAACAGTATATGAGGGTTAAACATTGTAAATATAAACTAATGATAGGAGCACAGACACTGGTAATTAATAAACTGATAGAAAACTTTAATTTTGTATTGATCTATCTGTATTTTCTTGATTAAACTGGTCAATTGTTGTGAAAAATAATTTTAAAAAATGCACATTATCATTTTTCAGATCATAAATAACATAGAAATTAGATTATATTAATTTTCTGTAGATTAATTGATTTATCATTTGCATCATATTGTTAATTCTGCTGTTTTTTTATGTGGATTTAAAGAAGATTTAGGAACATTTTAGCAGTTTTCAGGTACTTTTGTCCTTTTTAGTTGTTAATTCTCTCGTTAATCGTACAGCTAAACCTCTTCCTGCCAGTGTAGTCTGACAGTAACCAGACACATTTCCAGAATAAAAGAGCCAGCTGGTAAAGCTCCAGTGTAGTAACATGCAGTCTGCTGGTTATACTTCTCTCTGTAGTCACATTTCCATCTCAATGCATCACAAATTATAACCAAATGTTCAGAAAATTGAGGGAAAAGAAAATGCAAATTTAGACTAAAATAGAATAGAAAGCCTTTATTATCATTGTGCATCACTATTCATTGAGATTAAACATACTGCTGTTCAGATTATGCACATTTGCATCCACTACCTTTATTATTATTATCATTATTATTATTAAGGTTTATTTAATAGGGAAAGATACAAGATACATACAGATAAGCTAAAGTAAAACAGGAAGTAAATCAAGTACAGGTGTATGATGAATATAATACAGTACAGAATAAAAAGACAATAAGTACAGGTGGATGGAAACCTACTTACTGAAGGTGTGTGCATATGTGAGTGTGCATGCATGTGTGTGTTTGTGTGTGTGTTTTTTGCTGCAGACAGATGTTCATTACAGTGAAAGCAGGACACAGCTGAGCAGGGCCTGAGTGCGTAGATGTGTTATCTGCAGCCTGGATGTAGAAATAAACTGCTTGTGTTGATGATGTGTGTCAGTGTGTGTGTCGGTGTCTGTACGTTGGTGTCGAGGGTCTGCAGATGATGACCCATGAAGAAGAAGAAGCACCTATAGCTGTGACTGAGTGATGTGCAGTCTGTGTTGTAGTATTGATGTTAAAGGCCTCAGTAAAAGAACTATAATAAGCTTGTGTGTGTGTGTGTGTGTGTGTGTGTGTGTGTGTGTGTGTGTGTGTGTGTGTGTGTGTGTGTGTGTGTGTGTGTGTGTGTGTGTGTGTGTGTGTCAGCTGGTATAGTTGGTGTAGTCAATAATTCAGGCTAATGAATCGTGTCCTCTCTGCTGCTCAGTGGGGGGACAGAGAGCAAGGTTTCTAATTCAGTATCTCACTAAAACCTTTAAAGAAACACTATCACAACACTGTCTACTATGAAACCTAATATCTCTGGGTTTTCGAGTGGTGATCATAGAAAACAAGCTATTTGAAGTCATCTCCTTAGATTTAAAAACATGCAGGAAGTCCGCTTTTAAACGTCAACAAAAGCAGGAAAAGGCGGCACGTGTCGTCTCTTTGTTCAAACTTCCATCAGTGTTCCCTCGATGTCTGCTCGCTTCCTCGCTTCACCGTCCACTGTTTGGGTTTCTTTCTTTTTTTATTGAACCACTGCAGGATAAACATACAGTTGCATCCATACATTAGTGCTAAGATCATGAGGTGGTAGCCATCTTTGCACTAGAAGCTTTTTGGCAGCTGTGAGGGTCGCTAAGCAACAGTTTGAGCTGTTTATCACTTATACGCAGTTGAGAATCATCATTAAAGCTGCAGTTGGTAACTTTGAGGACTTAGCATCAAATTTGAAGCAGTACAACTTTCAGACCCCTCCCCCTCCCTCTCCGCTGCACTCCTGCTCTGCCTCCAAAGTCCCTCCCCCAGAGGAGGCTGACGACCGTGTATGTTGTTGTTGGTAACCAAGGTATCGGTAGTTTTGTCCTCGCTGATGGTTGTTGCTGCGCCATTACTTTCTCTACGCTCCTGAAGCCGCTCTCCCGAGCTGAGGAGGAAGGGGGAGGGGCTGTGTGTGCGTGAGCAGTGATTGACAGCTGTCAGACACTCCATCAGACACCATCCTGGCTCTGATTGGTTCTTTTTGTCCGGATTCTGCCAATTTGCTAATTTGCAGTAGAAGCAGTAGATGGGGCTAAATGAGCCTTTTTTTTTTTTCTTTTTTTTTTACAGATGACTAGTTTCATGTAATGCTGTCTTTACATAGTGACAGTCTTAGCAAATATGAGAAAAAGTTACTTTTATAAGACTTACCGACTGCAGCTTTAAGGAGAAGTAAGATTGGATCACATGTCATGGCGGTACCGAGCTATTCAGATAAAACTGCACAGAGGCCTGAACTGAGGGACATTCCCACATCATGTGTCTGTAACCTCCTGTTGTGTTAAGGTGGCACATAGTACAGTTTGGACTTGGTATCAGTTCCATGTGAAACCTACTGTAGTGGTGACAGGTGTATAATAACGTCTGTGACACACGTTAAAATGAATAAGTTGGTGATTCGGATTCCATAAACCAACGAGCTGAGCCACAACAGACCGACTACATCATCATCATCATCATCATCATCATCATCATCTAATTCAGCTGTTAGATTTAGCTCAGTTTTTCCTAAAACACAGACACACTAGGGCTCCCTTAAAGATATGCAACCTTTGCTGTCATGGCAACAGTGAACACCACGATTAATTGACATGAGCAAGATTAAGTCTATTAGAGTTTCTAAATGTCGGTTTCGATTATTTTTCGATTAATTGCCCAGCCCTACGACACACACACACACACATATATATTCTGATAACTGAGGACAGGTTGATTGTATCTGAAGTTGCTGTAAAGAGATCAGATGTTCAGTGAAGCTTCACTAAATAAACAAAGTGACACATTTATCCCATCAGGTAGAGCGTTGGGCTGAGTTAATACTGCACATATTATACTATTATACTACATTGGTCATTTTAATGTTTTAATAATAAGACATATTTAACCTTCCTGTGTGTTTTGACTGTTTATAAAGCATTTATAAGGTATTAATTATCACCAAATTCTGTGTTTAGACCTTTTTAGCAAACTTCATTCCAACTTATTAACACAAGTTTTACACATATTGTTGGAAATGATGGTCAATAAACCTCATTTAAATGAAATTATACCAAATGTTTGAGTTGATGCTTCTTGACCTGAGGACAACAGGAGGGTTAATAGCTTTTGTTTTCATTTATTTTCATTTTTTAATCATTAGCACAGCTGCAGGTGATCAATCATAACTCAGTTTAATGAGTTTTTAATAACTGCAGTTTAAATATAAAGCTTGATGCTGAACATTTACAGTATTTACATGTTTGTCAGTGTTATAAAATGTTATGAAATGAAGTCAAACACGTTTCTTTCTGTACTTTACCTTCAAAAATGCATCAGTGCACAGGACAGAGGCACATTTCCACACCCCTGCAATGCAAAGTGCTTTATATAAAACATAAAATGCATCAAAACAGGATATAAAAGCTAAATAAAAAGACATTTAAATACAGTTAAAAGTGTTAAATGTGAAGTAGAATTAAGCTAAAATAGAAGAAAACAGGAGAATAAAAAGTTACAGTGTGATGTAAGATATGAATTAACCCTAGAATTTGGATTTAATTTAAATTTAAAGCAGCAAACAGAAAAAAAGAGTTGGATCAGCGCTGCAGGTTTCTGGGAGTTAGTTTCTAGAAATGTGGAGCATGTGGAAAGAGTTTAAAAGTTAACCAGATCATCTGTTCCTGCAGATGTTTTATACTCACACATGTAACTCTGAACATTTCTGTTGTTGAGTTTGGTGGGAACCAGCAAACATGAGATGTGATCACATGTTCACGGTTAGAGTCACACAACGATTAATCTGGACGAGATTAAGGACCAAACAGGAAGTGACTCAGTAAAAGTTGAAAGAGAAGAAATACCAAAAAAGTTTAAACAACAACAACAAGCTCTGTGTTCCTCTTTGTGTAATGTATAGGTTGTAGTGTAGTGTGTTTGTGTGTGTGTGTGGGGGGGGGGGGGGGGGGGGGTGAGTGAGTGTGGGTGTGTGTGTGTCTCTCTCTCTCTCTGTGTGTGTGTGTGGGTTTGTGTGTGTGTGTGTGTGTGTGTTTGAGTGTGTGTGTGTGTGTTCGAGTGTGTGTGTGTTTGAGTGTGTGTGTGTGTGGTGGGTGTGTGTCTCTCTCTCTCTCTCTCTGTGTGTCTTTGAGAGTGTGTGTGTGTGTTTGAGTGTGTGAGAGAGTGTGTGTGTGTGTGTGTGTGGGTTTGAGTGGGTGGGTGGGGGTGTGGGTGGGTGTGTGTGTGTGTGTGTGTCTCTCTCTCTCTCTCTCTCTCTGTGTCTTTGAGAGTGTGTGTTTGAGGGTGTTTGAGTGTGTGGATGTGTGTGTGTGTGTGTCTCCCTCTGTGTGTGTGTGTGTGTGTGTGTGTGTGTGTGTGTGTGTGTGTGTGTGTGTGTGTGTCTCTCTCTCTGTGTGTGTGTGTGTGTGTGTGTGTGTGTGTGTGTGTGTGTGTGTGTGTGTGTGTGTGTGTGTGTGTGTGTGTGTGTGTGTGTGTGTGTGTGTGTGTGTGTGTGTGTGTGTGTGTGTGTGTAGTGACCACATCTTTTAACACACACCACCAACAGGAACCTATTTTACTGAGTGTATCTCTTACAACACATTCAGACACAATTCAAGTAAACAAACAATAAAATGCACAACTATCTCCTGAGCTTCATATTCAGGAAGTAAAAGTTAGCGATTAATCTGGACGAGATTAAGACCCAAACAGGAAGTGACTCAGTAAAAGTTGAAAGAGAAGAAATACCAAAAAACTTTAAACAACAACAACAAGCTCTCTGTTCCTCTTTGTGTAATGTATAGGTTGTAGTATAGTGTGTGTGTGTGTGGGGGGGTGTGAGTGGGGGGGGGGGGGGGGGGGTTTGTGAGTGTGGGTGTGTGAGTGTGGGTGTTTGTGTGTATGTGTGAGTGTGTGTTAGAGTGTGTGTGTGTCTCTCTCTCTCTCTCTGTGTGTGTGTTTGAGTGGGTTTGTGTGTTTGACTGTGTGTGTGCGTGAGTGTGTGTTTGTGTGTGTGGGTGTGTGTGTGTGTGTGTTTGAGTGTGTGTGTGTCTCTCTCTGTGTGTGTGTGTATGTGTGTGTGTTTGAGTGTGTGTGTGTGTGTGTGTTTGAGTGTGTGTGTGTTTGAGTGTGTGTGTGTTTGAGTGTGGGTGTGTTTGAGTGTGTGAGAGAGTGTGTGTTTGTGTGGGTGTGTGTTTGAGTGTGTGTGTGTGTGTTTGTGTGGGTGGGTGTTTGAGTGTGTTTGTGTGTGTGTGTTTGAGTGTGTGTGTGTGTCTCTCTCTCTCTCTCTGTGTGTGTGTGTGTGTGTGTGTGTGTGTGTGTGTGTGTGTGTGTGTGTGTGTGTGTGTGTGTGTGTGTGTGTGTGTGTGTGTGTGTGTGTGTGTGTGTGTGTGTGTGTGTGTGTGTGTGTGTGTGTGTGTAGTGACCAACTTCTTTTAACACACACCACCAACAGGAACCTATTTTACTGAGTTTTCTCTTCAAACACATTCAGACACAATTCAAGTAAACAAACAATAAAATGCACAACTATCTACTGAGCTTCATATTCAGGAAGTAAAAGTTAGAGTTAGGGGTTAACTTTTTACTTTCTCCGACCATGTGACAGAAGAAATAATAATATTTATAATAACAAACTTTATTTCTACTTTATTGCACCTTTCACAGCAGTCGTTACAAAGTGCTTCAGGAAGACAATAAAAGACAAAACAACAATAAATAAAATCCCTCAGAGTCCAAATCACAAAGTTATAGAATAAATCAATAATTACAGGTTTAACTGAAGTAATAAGGTGATTCACTTAATAAAACATACATCATTTAATCATCGTAACTCATGACAGGAGACCTGCTGATATGAAACCCAGTAAACAGGAAGTAAACCAGAAGTCACATGATCACTTCATCATCTCTTAGGTAAGACTCCAGTGGAGCCTCCCAGTGTCCAAATGTAGAAGACCAGTATTACTTTTACTATTGTTTATTATATTTTACTATTATTATTGTTTTCTTATTGTTTTTATACTTAATTATTGTTCTTTATTCTTTTTATTGGTGCTTTTTTACTGTCAACTTTGCTGCTGCAATACTGTAAATCTCCCAATAAAGGAATATCTTATCTCTTATGTTCTGTTATATATATTATATATTACATATTATATATATTACAGCAGCTTGTGAATAATAATAATAATGATGATAATAGCTTTATTTATGTAGCACCTTTCAAAATAAAGTTACAAAGTGCTTTACAGTAAAAACAGATCATGCAAAATAAAAGATCTAAAACTAAAATATCCACAATAAATATAATAATAAATATATAACACAACAAATAGCAGCAGCCCAGTGAATGTTAAATGATTGATAATACTGTTGCTTCACACTGAGCATGATGACTGTTTTTTATCAGTCACTTCCTGGTTAGAAACAAAAAATAAAGGAAACTGCCTGATCTGAACGTCTCCTACAGAGAGCTGACAGTAAACTGTGAGAATGATCATGTTGTTTCAACTATTTACATTTAATAAAGAAATAAACCAGATTAAGCTTTAATCTTTAATTTAACCTTCGTGTCGTCCTCCCGGGTCAAATTTACCCCCTGTTTTATGTTCCTTCCTTCCTTTCTTCCTCCCTTCCTTCCTTCCTTCAGTCTGTCCTCCCTCCCTCCTCTCTTTCTTTCCTTCCTGTCTCTTTCCCCCCTTCCTTCTTTCCTTCCTCCATCCCCCTTTCTTCCATCCTTCTGTCCTTCCTCCATCCATCCCTCCCTCCTTCTTTCCTTCCCTTTTTCTTTCCTTCCTTCCTTTCTTCCTTCCTTCCTTCCTTTCCTTCCTCCCTTCCTTCCTTCTTTCCTCCCCCTACCTTCCTCCCTTCCTTCTTTCCTCTGTCCTTCCCTACTTCCTTTCCTTCCTTCTTCCTTCCTCCTTACTCCCTTCCTCCCTCCGCCCTTCCCTCTTTCCTTCCTCCCTCCTTACTCCCTTCCTCCTCCCTTCCTACCTTGGCTGGAGGACAACAGGAGGGTTAATTATAATGACACTAATTAAAAACAATCATCTATAAACCAGCTGCGTTAACTATGTGTGATTAATGTTCATGTGCAGCTGCAGAGGCAGAAAATTACAAACACACACTTCTTATAATTTACTGTGTTTATTGTTATTAATCAAGCAGGCATATAAAGTCTAATGTCTGTTTCACTTGTTTATTGAGAGGATTTTATCATCTAATAGAACAAAGTGAAGTCTGGACAGATGTTATATCACTGCTATGTATTCATAATGAACCTGACATTATGTACATGCATTATAAGATATACTGCTATACTCTGTTTATCCATTAAAGATCCTTTACATGCATGTTTTAATCCAGATAAACAGACTCTGATTTCACTAGTGTTTGCTCCTTTTCTCTCATGTAGAAATTCAGAATCTGGAAGCAAGATGTCTCTAAACTCTCTGTAAAGTTCATTCTCGGTGTTTGAGCTCTTCAAGTTTCCTCATCACACTTGTTTAACCCTCCTGTCGTCTCTTTTGACTGTTCCTTCTTTCCTTCCTTCCTCCCTCTTTCTTTAATTTTTCCTTTGTTCTTCCCCTCCTTCTCTCTTTCTTTGTTCCCTCCTCCTTTCATACTTCTTTCCTCACTTCCTTCCTTCCTTCCTTCCTTCCTTCCTTCCTCCTTTCCTTCCTTCTCTCCTTATTCCTTTCCTTCCCTTCTTCCTTCCTTCCTCCTTTCCTTCCTTCTTTCCTTCCTTCTTTCCTTCCTCCTTTCCTTTCTTCCTCATTCCTTCCTTCCTTCATTCCTTCCCTTTCTTCTTTCCTCACTTCCTTCCTACTTCCTTTCCTTCCTCCTTTCCTTCCTTCTCTCCTTACTCCTTTCCTTCCTTCCTACATCATTCCTTCATTCCTCATTCCTTCCTTCCTTCTTACCTACCTCAATAAAAAAATAACATCCATTGCAGTAGAAGATTTTATTTAAACTCTGACTGGATAATTTGCATATTTGTGAATTTAAATAGAATAAATACAGAAATGCAACAGTGAATTTATCCACTTTAATTCAGATTTTTTTTTAAAAAGAAAAGAAAAGTGGCTGAACTGATGTAGAAATAGATAAAAGTGAGACTCTGGTGTGAGAGCATGTACTACACACACACACACACTCTCACACACACCATATGTCGTCACCTTGCGTTAATACTTTCCGGTCTATTTGTTCCTGTGAATGGCCAATTTTGACCTTTAAGCTCATTCAAACAAGACGAAATCTGATTGGCTGCTCGGCTCAGGTTGGGCAGAGTCTCACACACACACACACACACACACATAAACACTCACACACACGCGTGCACGCACACACACACACACACATTGATAATCCCCCTGCAGCATAGACGAGTCGCTCTCATTGGTTAATCCCAGTCAAGCGGGTGGTGCAGTCTGCGTTGTGATTGGTTAATCCGAGGCGGTGGGCGGGCTTTAAAGGGGAGGTGTTAAACCGATGTGTGGTCGAGGCGTTGTAGGGTTGCCATGGCGATGGCGACCATCTGGTGCCATATTTAGAGGTTAAAGGAGACGAATGGCTGCAGCACAAATGATTCAGATCATTTTTGGGGCTTTTTTGGGTTTTTTTTGGCATCTTTACAACATTATGAAACATTTACTTTCAGTCTTTCATGCTCGGTGTGTTTGTCGATGGCGTGTGTCTCTTAATACTCGCTGCACATTTGATCCCTTTTTCCTCGTCCTGTGTGTGTTTTAAGATTATTTCTGTATGCCGGTGGAAAGTCTCCTCCCCGTTCACCACCTCACTGCAAACAGATTTATAACAACAACATTTATAGTGTCAATAATACGACCGATGACGTCACTGTTGGGGCTCATATTATCAGCTGGCATTGTTGGAGATCTATTTGAAATGCCTGTTGAATAAAAAGTACATGCCTAAAATATGTTGGAGAATATTTTGTGAGTCAGTTGTAAATATTTGGGTTTTTTGTGGACCAGGTGTTAACTTGATAATTGATTATATCAAATAGTAATTAATGTCTCTTAGTAGGACCCAGCTGATATAGTGAGTGAGTTGAAGCCAGTGGAGAGCTGCAGGGGTTTAGTTATTTATTTATTAGTTATTTTGTTGTATTTTTTTTACTTTTTTACCAGATTTGACCCTTAAATTGAGTCTATTTCCTACCAATATAATGAACTGAGCAAGCTTTAAAAAATACCCGACTTGTCTGTATTCTATTAAACAAACTATGCAATTGCGAGACGGCTGCAACTAACAATTATTTAAATTTTTATCAGTTGTTTTCTTGATTATTCAACTTATCATTTGATCTATAAACATACACATTACTGCACAGGATTACTGGTTTCCACTGATAGATAAACACACCTGGAGTGCAAAACTGTAGTGTAGCTACTCAGCCGTCCTTACATATATAATATAATATCATATATATATACAACTTTTAACTGAAACATCAATTAGGCTGCCTCTCAAAACTTCCTCAGACAACTAAAGCTGGTTAGACATCTTTGAGTTGTAGTTGTTTTAATCTTAAGTTAATTAGAAATGTCGAAAAGTAAACATTCATAAGATTCAATAAGGATTCAAGGGGAATTTTAATAAATAAAAAAAACCTCTAATAATGAGATGCCTGTTGAATGACGGTGTGATAAGACGTCGTTCTGGTGTGAACACTTCGTGCAGCTTATTTCCTGGCTGTTAATTTAAGTGCATCAGTCTGGATGAATTGGCTTAAGGTTAGAGTTAGTTTAGTGTGTGGTCTCTCTAAGCCCGCTAACACCCGTCCACCTGCTGTCTGTTACACACCTTTACACACCGTTACACACAGTTACACACCGAACACACCGAACACAGCCACCACTCACTTTACTGATCAGGGCAAAGGTCGGAAAGTGGATCTCACTAATTTCCTCCCTGGATTTAACTTGTTATTGATGTTAATGTGTGTGTGTGTGTGTGTGTGTGTGTGTGTGTGTGTGTGTGTGTGTGTGTGTGTGTGTGTGTGTGTGTGTGTGTGTGTATATGGCTAATACATATTTATAAAGTGATAACAGTGATACCTTCATGCAGTTCCACTTCTCCACAGCCAGGTGGCGCCAAACACACAGCTCCAAAACATGAAGCAGCACTCATTCAGTGTTTACAGTGTGTTTTAAACCTTTTAGAAGTACAGATGAGCAGCGTGCACGAAGACGTTAAAGTGTCACCTTTGTTTTTAACCTTTGACCCCATGAAGACATGACTCCATGAAGACATGACTCCATGAAGACATGACTCCACTTCTTCTAATACAACCCTGGCACGATGTGTTGTTAAAAGCTTTGTTGCTACTTTAAGTCATTTCCTAAGTTGACTGCAGCTATTAGTGACGTTTAAAAAAAGATACATCCTCTAAAGCAGGGAGGTCAAACATGAGGCTCGTGGGCCAGAACCGGCCCGCCGAGGAGTCCAATCCAGCCCACTTTCCTGCCTGTCTTCTTTCCCTTCCATCTGTCCTTTGTTTCTTTCTTTTCTTTTTTCTTTCTCCCTTTCTTCCTTCCATTTGTCCTTTCTTTCTTTCTTTAGTTTCTTTCTGTCTCTCTTTCTTCCTTCCATCTGTCCTCTTTCTTTCTTTCTTTCTCTCTTCCTTCCATATTTCCTTCCTCCGTTTCTTTCTTTCTTTCATTCTTTCTTTCCATCTGTCTTTTACTCCTCCCTTTCTTCTTTCCATTTGTCCTTTCTTTATTTCTTTCTTTCTCTCTTCATTCCTTCCATGATATTTCCTTCCTCCCTTTCTTCCTTCCTTCCATCTGTCCTCTTTCTTTCTTTCTTTCTTTCGTTCTTTAGTTCCTTTCTGTCTTCTCTTCCTTCCATCTGTCTTTCACTCCTCCCTTTCTTCCTTCCATTTGTCCTTTCTTTCTTTCTTTCTTTCTTTCTTTCTCTCTTCCTTCCTTCCATGATATTTCCATTCTCCCTTTCTTCTTTCCATCTGTTCTTTCTTTCTTTCTTTAATTACTTTCTGTCTTCTCTTCCTTCCATCTGTCTTTCACTCCTCCATTTCTTCCTTCCATCTGTCCTTTTTTTTCTTTCTTTCTTTCTTTCCTGTCTTCTCTTCCTACCTTCCATCTGTCTTTCCTTCCTTCCCTCTTTTTAATGTACCGGCCCATTTAAGTTTGAGTGGACGATAAAACAGAATAATAATCATAAAAAAAATTTTAAAAATGTATTTAACTTCTTGATCTTTTTGTCTTCCTACCTGACAGGTGAGAGGCTGAGAGAGCGAGGGAGCGAGTGAGAGAAGGAAAAGAGAGAGAGAGAGATGGAGCAGCAGAGACAGAGAGCTCTCTCCACATCAGGAGAATCTCTCTACGCCGTGTTGGGAGTCGATAAGAGCGCTACGACAGAGGACATCAAGAAATGTTACAGGTGAAAACATCCTGCATCATACTGAAGAATCACACCTGTCATATATTCATGTTGTTACACTTTAAACCACCAGAGGGAGCCAGACGTCTGAGAAATGGGTCTTTAACCTTTGTGTTGTCCTCCCGGGGCAAATTGACCCCGTCTGTTTTGACTGTTCCTTCTTTCCTTCCTTCCTTCTCTCTTTCCTTACTCCCTCCCTCCTTCTTTCCCTCCCTCCTTCTTTCCTACCTTCCTTCTTTCCTCTGTCCTTCTTTCCTTCCTCCCTCCCTCCCTCTTTCCTTTTTTCCTCCCTCAGTCCTACCTTCCTTCATTCCTCCCATCTTTCCTCTGTCCCTATTTCCTTCCTTCCTCCCTACCTCTTTTCCTTTCTCCCTCCCTCCCTCCTTCCTTCTTTCCTTCCTTCCCTCTTTTTCTTCCTTCCTCCATTCCTTCCTCCTTTTCTTCCTTCCTTCCTTCCTTCCTTACTCCCTCCTTTCCTTCCTTCTTTCTCCCTCCCTTCCTTCCTTCTTCCTCCCTTCCTTCCTTCTTCCTCTCTTCCTTCTTCCTCCCTCCCTTCCTTCCTTCCTTCTTCCTCCCTTCCTTCCTTCTTCCTCCCTTCCTTCTTCCTCCCTTCCTTCTTCCTCCCTCCCTTCCTTCCTTCTTCCTCCCTTCCTTCCTTCTTCCTCCCTTCCTTCCTTCTTCCTCCCTTCCTTCCTTCCTTCTTCCTCCCTTCCTTCCTTCTTCCTCCCTTCCTTCCTTGACTCGAGGACAACAGGAGGGTTAAATAAACAGAAGTTAGATTAAACAGCTGGATGTTGATCTTTTAATGAATTAAAAATGGTTGTTTGAACGTTTTCCTCTCTTTCATATTGATTGATTAAAGTGTTTAACAGGATATTTAGTTTTTAACATTTCCTCTGTGCTCTAAAAGCCAGTTCCTACATTATTATACGAGAGGTTTGATGCCAGTTTTTCATTATTAATACTTCAGTTTAAATGTTTTTAGTTGTATTTGCCACATTTTCATGTTTATTAAGTATTTTTTCATAAACCTCCTGAGAGGCTTTTTCCCCTCTTCAGTCTCAACAACTTGATAATTCAGTTTCAGCCTGTAAAGTTTGTGCATCACAGGCTTTTTTGGATTTTTTATAAGATAAGGGAAGATGCTGTTT